>NW_028136776.1:0-106322 GCF_965140915.1 Aythya marila | reverse complement strand
AGTGGACTTTGGGATTTGGAGAACATCAGGTAGGTTTAGTGTGTTTTTGGGGTGGATCTATGTTTTTTTGGGGTTTTCTTTCTTTTTTAGGGGTTATCCTGTTCTTGTTTGGGGTGTTTTTGACTTGTTTTGGGGTCTCCGTTGGGTTTTAGTTGGATTCTCGTTGGTCCTTAAGGTAAATGGGAGTGGATTGTGGGTTTTGAAGAAGATCAGGTGAGTTTAGGGTGGGTTTTGCGGGGAAATTCATAGTTTTTGGTGTTTTTTCTTCTGATCCAGTTCTTTTTTGGGGTGTTTTTGACGTGTTTTGGGGTTTCCGTTGGGTTTCGTTGGGTTTTCCGTGGTCATCATGGTGGAAAAGTGTAAATTGTGGGTTTTGGAGAACATCAGGTAGGTTTATGAGGACTTTTGGGGCAGATTCATGGTTTTTAGGGTTTTCTTCTGTTTTTTCTAGTGATCCAGTCGTTTTTCTGTGGTGTTTTTGACGTGTTTTGTGGTCTCCGTTGGGTTTCGTTGGGTTTTCCGTGGTCATCATGTTGGAAAAGTGTAAATTGTGGGTTTTGGAGAACATCAGGTAGGTTTAGGGGGACATTTGGGGTGGATCAACGGCTTTTAGGGTTTTCTTTCGGTTTTGGGGGTGATCCCGCTTTTTTTTGTGGTGTTTTTGACGTGTTTTGGGGTTTCCGTTGCGTTTTGTTGATTTCCTAATGTGTTTTAAGTTTGTTGGGAGTGGACTTTGGGATTTGGAGAACATCAGGTAGGTTTAGTGTGTTTTTGGGGTGGATCTATGTTTTTTTGGGGTTTTCTTTCTTTTTTAGGGGTTATCCTGTTCTTGTTTGGGGTGTTTTTGACTTGTTTTGGGGTCTCCGTTGGGTTTTAGTTGGATTCTCGTTGGTCCTTAAGGGAAATGGGAGTGGATTGTGGGTTTTGAAGAAGATCAGGTGAGTTTAGGTGGTTTTGCGGGGAAATTCATAGTTTTTGGTGTTTTTTCTTCTGATTCAGTTATTTTTTGGGGTGTTTTTGACGTGTTTTGGCGTTTCCGTTGGTTTTCGTTGAGTTCCTAAGGGGTTTTATGGTGGGTGGGAGTGGATTTTGGGATTTGGAGAAGATCAGGTAGGTTTAAGGGTTTCTTGGGGTTAAATCACGTATTTTCTTCTGATCCGGTTTGCTTTTGGGGTGTTTTTGAGGTGTTTTGGGGTTTCTGTTGCGTTTTGTTGAGTTCCTAATGGGTTTTATGGTGGTTGGGAGTGGACTTTGGGATTTGGAGAAGATCAGGTAGGTTTAGGGTGGTTTTGGGATTGGATCCATGCTTTTTGGGGATTTTCTTCCAGTTTTGGGGGTTATCCCGTTCTTTTTTGGGGTGTTTTTGACATGTTTTGATGTCTCTGTTGGGTTTTGTTGGGTTTTCTGTTGGCATCTTGGTGGAAAAGGGTAAATTGTGGGTTTTGGAGAACTTCAGGTAGGTTTAGGGGGACTTTTGGGGTGGATTCATGGTATTTGGGGTTTTCTTCTGTTTTTTTGGGGTGATCCTGTTCTTTTTTGGGGTGTTTTTGACGTGTTTAGGGGTCTCTGTTGGGTTTTGTTGGGTTCTCGTTGGTCATCATTGTGAAAAAGGGGTAAATTGTGGGTTTTGGAGAACATCAGGTAGGCTTAGGGGACTTTTGGGGGTGGATCTATGGCATTTGGGTTTTTCTTCTGTTTTTTGGCGAGATCCTGTTCCTTTTTTTTTTTTTTTTTGACATGTTTTTTGTCTCCATTGGGTTTCGTTGGGTTTTCCATGGTCATCATGGTGGAAAAGGGTAAATTTGTGGGTTTTGGAGAACATCAGGTAGGTTTAGGCTGGTTTTGGGATTGGATCTGTGCTTTTTGGGGATTTTCTTCCAGTTTATGGGTGATCCCTTTCTTTTTTGGGGTGTTTTTGACGTGTTTTGGTGTCTCATTTTGGGTTTTCGTTTGGTTCATGTTGGTCATCATGGTGAAAATTGTAAATTTTTTGGGGGGGGAATTTTCTTCCAGTTTTGGGGGTGATCCCGTTCTTTTTTGGGGTGTTTTTGACATGTTTTGGGGTCTCCGTTGGGTTTTAGTTGGATTCTCGTTGGTCCTTAAGGGAAATGGGAGTGGATTGTGGGTTTTGAAGAAGATCAGGTGAGTTTAGGGTGGTTTTGCGGGGAAATTCATAGTTTTTGGTGTTTTTTCTTCTGATTCAGTTATTTTTTGGGGTGTTTTTGACGTGTTTTGGCGTTTCCGTTGGTTTTCGTTGAGTTCCTAATGGGTTTTATGGGGGTGGGTGGAGGGATTTTGGGATTTGGAGAAGATCAGGTAGGTTTAAGGGTTTTCTTGGGGTTAAATCACGTATTTTCTTCTGATCCGGTTTGCTTTTGGGGTGTTTTTGAGGTGTTTTGGGGTTTCTGTTGCGTTTTGTTGAGTTCCTAATGGGTTTTATGGTGGTTGGGAGTGGACTTTGGGATTTGGAGAAGATCAGGTAGGTTTAGGGTGGTTTTGGGATTGGATCCATGCTTTTTGGGGATTTTCTTCCAGTTTTGGGGGTTATCCCGTTCTTTTTTGGGGTGTTTTTGACATGTTTTGATGTCTCTGTTGGGTTTTGTTGGGTTTTCTGTTGGCATCTTGGTGGAAAAGGGTAAATTGTGGGTTTTGGAGAACTTCAGTAGGTTTAGGGGGACTTTTGGGGTGGATTCATGGTATTTGGGGTTTTCTTCTGTTTTTTTGGGGTGATCCTGTTCTTTTTTGGGGTGTTTTTGACGTGTTTAGGGGTCTCTGTTGGGTTTTGTTGGGTTCTCGTTGGTCATCATTGTGAAAAAGGGTAAATTGTGGGTTTTGGAGAACATCAGGTAGGCTTAGGGGGACTTTTGGGGTGGATCTATGGCATTTGGGTTTTTCTTCTGTTTTTTGGCGAGATCCTGTTCCTTTTTTTTTTTTTTTTTGACATGTTTTTGTCTCCATTGGGTTTCGTTGGGTTTTCCATGGTCATCATGGTGGAAAAGGGTAAATTTGTGGGTTTTGGAGAACATCAGGTAGGTTTAGGCTGGTTTTGGGATTGGATCTGTGCTTTTTGGGGATTTTCTTCCAGTTTATGGGTGATCCCTTTCTTTTTTGGGGTGTTTTTGACGTGTTTTGGTGTCTCATTTTGGGTTTTCGTTTGGTTCATGTTGGTCATCATGGTGAAAATTGTAAATTTTTTGGGGGGGAATTTTCTTCCAGTTTTGGGGGTGATCCCGTTCTTTTTTGGGGTGTTTTTGACATGTTTTGGGGTCTGTGTTGGGTTTTGTTGGGTTCTTGTTTTTCATCATGTTGGAAAAGTTTAACTTGCGTGTTTTGGAGAACATCAGGTAGGTTTAGTGTCGTTTTGGGGTGGATCTATGTTTTTTGGGGATTTTCTTCCAGTTTTGGGGGTGATTCCGTTCTTGTTTGGGGTGTTTTTGACTTGTTTTGGGGTCTCCGTTGGGTTTTAGTTGGATTCTCATTGGTCGTTAAGGTAAATGGGAGTGGATTGTGGGTTTTGAAGAAGATCAGGTGAGTTTAGGGTGGTTTTGCGGGGAAATTCATAGTTTTTGGTGTTTTTTCTTCTGATTCAGTTATTTTTGGGGTGTTTTTGACGTGTTTTGGGGTTTCCGTTGTTTTTTGTTGGGTTCTTGTTGTTCATCATGGTGAAAACGTGTAAATTGTGGGTATTGGAGAACATCAGGTAGGTTTAGGGGGACTTTTGGGGTGGATCAACGGCTTTTAGGGTTTTCTTTCGGTTTTGGGGGTGATCCCGATTTTTTCTGTGGTGTTTTTGACGTGTTTTGGGGTTTCCGTTGCGTTTTGTTGATTTCCTAATGTGTTTTAAGTTTGTTGGGAGTGGACTTTGGGATTTGGAGAACATCAGGTAGGTTTAGTGTGTTTTTGGGGTGGATCTATGTTTTTTTGGGGTTTTCTTTCTTTTTTTAGGGGTTATCCTGTTCTTGTTTGGGGTGTTTTTGACTTGTTTTGGGGTCTCTGTTGGGTTTTAGTTGGATTCTCGTTGGTCCTTAAGGGAAATGGGAGTGGATTGTGGGTTTTGAAGAAGATCAGGTGAGTTTAGGGTGGTTTTGCGGGGAAATTCATAGTGTTTGGTGTTTTTTTCTTCTGATCCAGTTCTTTTTTGGGGTGTTTTTGACGTGTTTTGGGGTTTCCGTTGGGTTTCGTTGGGTTTTCCGTGGTCATCATGGTGGAAAAGTGTAAATTGTGGGTTTTGGAGAACATCAGGTAGGTTTATGAGGACTTTTGGGGCAGATTCATGGTTTTTAGGGTTTTCTTCTGTTTTTTCTAGTGATCCAGTCGTTTTTCTGTGGTGTTTTTGATGTGTTTTGTGGTCTCCGTTGGGTTTCGTTGGGTTTTCCGTGGTCATCATGTTGGAAAAGTGTAAATTGTGGGTTTTGGAGAACATCAGGTAGGTTTAGGGGGACATTTGGGGTGGATCAACGGCTTTTAGGGTTTTCTTTCGGTTTTGGGGGTCATCCCGCTTTTTTTTGTGGTGTTTTTGACGTGTTTTGGGGTTTCCGTTGCGTTTTGTTGATTTCCTAATGTGTTTTAAGTTTGTTGGGAGTGGACTTTGGGATTTGGAGAACATCAGGTAGGTTTAGTGTGTTTTTGGGGTGGATCTATGTTTTTTTTGGGGTTTTCTTTCTTTTTTAGGGGTTATCCTGTTCTTGTTTGGGGTGTTTTTGACTTGTTTTGGGGTCTCCGTTGGGTTTTAGTTGGATTCTCGTTGGTCCTTAAGGTAAATGGGAGTGGATTGTGGGTTTTGAAGAAGATCAGGTGAGTTTAGGGTGGTTTTGCGGGGAAATTCATAGTTTTTGGTGTTTTTTCTTCTGATTCAGTTATTTTTTGGGGTGTTTTTGACGTGTTTTGGCGTTTCTGTTGGTTTTCGTTGAGTTCCTAAGGGGTTTTATGGTGGGTGGGAGTGGATTTTGGGATTTGGAGAAGATCAGGTAGGTTTAAGGGTTTTCTTGGGGTTAAATCACGTATTTTCTTCTGATCCGGTTTGCTTTTGGGGTGTTTTTGAGGTGTTTTGGGGTTTCTGTTGCGTTTTGTTGAGTTCCTAATGGGTTTTATGGTGGTTGGGAGTGGACTTTGGGATTTGGAGAAGATCAGGTAGGTTTAGGGTGGTTTTGGGATTGGATCCATGCTTTTTGGGGATTTTCTTCCAGTTTTGGGGGTTATCCCGTTCTTTTTTGGGGTGTTTTTGACATGTTTTGATGTCTCTGTTGGGTTTTGTTGGGTTTTCTGTTGGCATCTTGGTGGAAAAGGGTAAATTGTGGGTTTTGGAGAACTTCAGGTAGGTTTAGGGGGACTTTTGGGGTGGATTCATGGTATTTGGGGTTTTCTTCTGTTTTTTTGGGGTGATCCTGTTCTTTTTTGGGGTGTTTTTGACGTGTTTAGGGGTCTCTGTTGGGTTTTGTTGGGTTCTCGTTGGTCATCATTGTGAAAAAGGGTAAATTGTGGGTTTTGGAGAACATCAGGTAGGCTTAGGGGGACTTTTGGGGTGGATCTATGGCATTTGGGTTTTTCTTCTGTTTTTTGGCGAGATCCTGTTCCTTTTTTTTTTTTTTTTTTTTTTTGACATGTTTTTTGTCTCCATTGGGTTTCGTTGGGTTTTCCATGGTCATCATGGTGGAAAAGGGTAAATTTGTGGGTTTTGGAGAACATCAGGTAGGTTTAGGCTGGTTTTGGGATTGGATCTGTGCTTTTTGGGGATTTTCTTCCAGTTTATGGGTGATCCCTTTCTTTTTTGGCGTGTTTTTGACGTGTTTTGGTGTCTCATTTTGGGTTTTCGTTTGGTTCATGTTGGTCATCATGGTGAAAATTGTAAATTTTTTTGGGGGGGAATTTTCTTCCAGTTTTGGGGGTGATCCCGTTCTTTTTTGGGGTGTTTTTGACATGTTTTGGGGTCTGTGTTGGGTTTTGTTGGGTTCTTGTTTTTCATCATGTTGGAAAAGTTTAACTTGCGTGTTTTGGAGAACATCAGGTAGGTTTAGTGTCGTTTTGGGGTGGATCTATGTTTTTTGGGGATTTTCTTCCAGTTTTGGGGGTGATTCCGTTCTTGTTTGGGGTGTTTTTGACTTGTTTTGGGGTCTCCGTTGGGTTTTAGTTGGATTCTCGTTGGTCCTTAAGGTAAATGGGAGTGGATTGTGGGTTTTGAAGAAGATCAGGTGAGTTTAGGGTGGTTTTGCGGGGAAATTCATAGTTTTTGGTGTTTTTTCTTCTGATTCAGTTATTTTTTGGGGTGTTTTTGACGTGTTTTGGGGTTTCCGTTGTTTTTTGTTGGGTTCTTGTTGTTCATCATGGTGAAAACGTGTAAATTGTGGGTATTGGAGAACATCAGGTAGGTTTAGGGGGACTTTTGGGGTGGATCAACGGCTTTTAGGGTTTTCTTTCGGTTTTGGGGGTGATCCCGCTTTTTTCTGTGGTGTTTTTGACGTGTTTTGGGGTTTCCGTTGCGTTTTGTTGATTTCCTAATGTGTTTTAAGTTTGTTGGGAGTGGACTTTGGGATTTGGAGAACATCAGGTAGGTTTAGTGTGTTTTTGGGGTGGATCTATGTTTTTTTGGGGTTTTCTTTCTTTTTTAGGGGTTATCCTGTTCTTGTTTGGGGTGTTTTTGACTTGTTTTGGGGTCTCCGTTGGGTTTTAGTTGGATTCTCGTTGGTCCTTAAGGGAAATGGGAGTGGATTGTGGGTTTTGAAGAAGATCAGGTGAGTTTAGGGTGGTTTTGCGGGGAAATTCATAGTGTTTGGTGTTTTTTCTTCTGATCCAGTTCTTTTTTGGGGTGTTTTTGACGTGTTTTGGGGTTTCCGTTGGGTTTCGTTGGGTTTTCCGTGGTCATCATGGTGGAAAAGTGTAAATTGTGGGTTTTGGAGAACATCAGGTAGGTTTATGAGGACTTTTGGGGCAGATTCATGGTTTTTAGGGTTTTCTTCTGTTTTTTCTAGTGATCCAGTCGTTTTTCTGTGGTGTTTTTGACGTGTTTTGTGGTCTCCGTTGGGTTTCGTTGGGTTTTCCGTGGTCATCATGGTGGAAAAGTGTAAATTGTGGGTTTTGGAGAACATCAGGTAGATTTAGGGTGTTTTTGGGGTGGATCTATGGTTTTGGGGGATTTTGTTCCAGTTTTGGGGTGATCCCATTCTTTTTTGGGGTGTTTCAGACTTGTTTTGGGTTCTTCGTTGGGTTTCGTTGCGTTTTCCGTTGTCATCATGGTGGAAAAGTGTAAATTGTGGGTTTTGGAGAACATCAGGTAGGTTTAGGGGGACTTTTGGGGTGGATTCATGATATATGGGGTTTTCTTCTGTTTTTTTTTTTTTTTTTTTTTTTGGGGAGGGGTGATCCAATTCATTTTGGGGGTGTTTTTGACGTGTTTTGGGGTCTCCATTGGGTTTCGTTGCGTTTTCCATGGTCATCATGGTGGAAAAGGGTAAATTGTTGGTTTTGGAGAACATCAGGTAGGTTTAGGTTGGTTTTGGGATTGGATCTATGGTTTTGGGGGATTTTCTTTCTTTTTTGGGGGTGATCCCGTTCTTTTTTGGGGTGTTTTTTACGTGTTTTGGGGTCTCCATTGGTATTCCTTGGGTTTTCCGTGGTCATGGTGGTGGAAAATTGTAAATTGTGGGTTTTGGAGAACTTCAGGTAGGTTTAGGGGAATTTTGGGGTGGATTCATGGTATTTGGTCTTTTCTTCTGTTTTTTTTTTGGGTGATCCTGTTCTTTTTTGGGGTGTTTATGACGTGTTTTGGGGTCTCCGTTGGGTTTATTTGGGTTCTTGTTGGTCATCATGGTGAAAAAGGGTAAATTGTGGGTTTTGGAGAACATCAGGTAGGTTTAGGGGGACTTTTGGGGCAGAGTCATGTTTTTTGGTGTTTTCTTCTGTTTCTTGGGGTGGTCCCGTTCTTTTTTGGGAAATTTTTGAGGTGTTTGGGGGTCTCCGTTGGGTTTTGTTGTGTACTCGTTGGTCATCGTGGTGGAAAATGGTAAATTGTGGGTTTTGGAGAACATCAGGTAGGTTTAGGGTGGTTTTGGGATTGGATCCGTGCTTTTTGGGGATTTTCTTCCAGTTTATGGGTGATCCCTTTATTTTTGGGGTGTTTTTGACGTGTTTTGGTGTCTCGTTTTGGGTTTTCGTTTGGTTCATGTTGGTCGTCCTGGTGAAAAATTGTAAATTGTGGGTTTTGGAGAACATCAGGTAGGTTTAGGGGGACTTTTGGTGTGGATCTATGGCTTTTGGGGTTTTCTTTCGTTTTTAGGGTTTATCCCGTTTTTGTTTTGGGTGTTTTTGACTTCTTTTGGGGTCTCCGTTGGCTTTCGTTGGGTTTTCCATGGTCATCATGTTGGAAAATTGTAAATTGTGGGTTTTGGAGATCATCAGGTAGGTTTAGGGTGGTTTTGGGGTGGATCTATGATTTTGAAGGATTTTCTTCCAATTTTGGGGGTGATCCCTTTCTTTTTTTTTTTTTTTTTTTTTTTTTTTTTTTTTTTTGACGTGTTTTGTGGTCTCCGTTGGCTTTCGTTGGGTTTTCCATGGTCATCAATGTGGAAAAGTGTAAATTGTGGGTTTTGGAGAACTTCAGGTTGGTTTAGGGGGATTTTTGGTGTGGATCTATGGCTTTTGGGGTTTTCTTTCGTTGTTGGGGTTGAACCAGTTCTTTTTTGGGATGTTTTTGACGTTTTTGGGGTCTCCGTTGGGTTTTGTTGGGTTCTCGTTGGTCGTTAAGCTAAATGGGAGTGGATTGTGGGTTTTGAAGAAGATCAGGTGAGTTTAGGGTGATCTGGGAGGGAAATGCATAGTTTTGGGTTTTTTTTCTTCTGATCCAGTTCTTTTTTGGGGTGTTTTTGACGTGTTTTGGGGTTTCCGTTGCGTTTTGTTGAGTTCCTAATGGGTTTTATGGTGGGTGGGAGTGGATTTTGGGATTTGGAGAAGATCAGGTAGGTTTAAGGGTTTTCTTGGGGTTAAATCACGTATTTTCTTCTGATCCGGTTTGCTTTTGGGGTGTTTTTGAGGTGTTTTGGGGTTTCTGTTGCGTTTTGTTGAGTTCCTAATGGGTTTTATGGTGGTTGGGAGTGGACTTTGGGATTTGGAGAAGATCAGGTAGGTTTAGGGTGGTTTTGGGATTGGATCCATGCTTTTTGGGGATTTTCTTCCAGTTTTGGGGGTTATCCCGTTCTTTTTTGGGGTGTTTTTGACATGTTTTGATGTCTCTGTTGGGTTTTGTTGGGTTTTCTGTTGGCATCTTGGTAGAAAAGGGTAAATTGTGGGTTTTGGAGAACATCAGGTAGGTTTAGGGGGACTTTTGGGGTGGATTCATGGTATTTGGGGTTTTCTTCTGTTTTTTGGGGAGATCCTGTTTATTTTTGGGGTGTTTTTGACGTGTTTTGGGGTTGTCCGTTGGGTTTTGTTGGGTTCTTGTTGGTCATCATTGTGAAAAAGGGTAAATTGTGGGTTTTGGAGAACATCAGGTAGGCTTAGGGGGACTTTTGGGGTGGATCTATGGCATTTGGGTTTTTCTTCTGTTTTTTGGGGAGATCCTGTTCTTTTTTTTTTTTTTTTTTTTTTTTTGACATGTTTTTTGTCTCCATTGGGTTTCGTTGGGTTTTCCATGGTCATCATGGTGGAAAAGGGTAAATTTGTGGGTTTTGGAGAACATCAGGTAGGTTTAGGCTGGTTTTGGGATTGGATCTGTGCTTTTTGGGGATTTTCTTCCAGTTTATGGGTGATCCCTTTCTTTTTTGGGGTGTTTTTGACGTGTTTTCGTGTCTCCTTTTGGGTTTTCGTTTGGTTTATGTTGGTCATCATGGTGAAAATTGTAAATTTTTGGGGGGGGAATTTTCTTCCAGTTTTGGGGGTGATCCCGTTCTTTTTTGGGGTGTTTTTGACATGTTTTGGGGTCTCTGTTGGGTTTCGTTGGGTTTTCTGTTGTCATGGTCTTGGAAAAGTGTAAATTGTTGTTTTTGGAGAACTTCAGGTAGGTTTAGGCTGTTTTTGGGGTGGATCTATTTTTTGGGGGTTTTCTTTCGTTTTGGGGGGTTATCCCATTCTTTTTTGGGGTGTTTTTGACGCGTTTTGAGGTCTCCGTTTGTTTTTTTTTGGGTTTCCATTGGGTTTTCTGGTGATTGGGAGTGGATTGTACATTTAGGAGAACATCAGGTAGGTTTAAGGGTTTTTTGTGTTGTTAAATCACATTTTTTCTTCTGATTCGGTTCGCTTTTGGGGTGTTCTTGACGTGTTTTGTGGTTTCCGTTGTGTTTCGTTGAGTTCTGACAAATTGACAAATCCTTGAAGTCCCTTTTGATTGCTCACAGGCTACGCGTTGCCACTCCTTCTCCTCCCAGATATAGGACGAGCAATCGGTAATTGACGGTTGAACCAAGCTGGGAAGCCTCCTTGTGATGTCCTAACCCAGGCCCTAGGAAGGCAGCAGATTTCCCTTAGAGGAGGGTCCCTTCTACATATTGGACCCTCTGTTCCGCTGATTGATAAATCACCCACAACTAAAACTCACCTTTTCTTCCTGCTGCCTGTGGTCACTATACGGGGGGGTTGGCTTTTCCAACCCTGCCAATATCTCTGGTGGAGAGGGATTATAGCCTTTTCCATCCATCGATTGCCTTTCGGCCTCCAGGGCCTTATACCTGTTGCGCAGGTCTACCTGATAGTGTGATATGGTTGAGATTTTGATAAAATTGCAAACACAAACATTAAAGTGATTACTGGTATCTACCACAGCATTATCTACGACTATAGAATCACAATGACTTCTCATGCAAACACAACCTTTCCCAATATATACAAGTACAGTATCAAAGGTTTCATTAGGATGTATCTCAACGTGGCAAATATTTTGCTCAGTGTCAAGACAAATGTCTTGGGATTCCAGCGTGTTACTTTCACAGATGGAACTTTTTTGTTCACGCACAATGCATGCATTTACATCAATTGTTTGCCACTTTCCTCCCTTTTGATGGGCCCATACTTTATGCCCTTTAGTATAAAGTATAGTTCCATTATGATTGAGTCCTAATGCAATGATTGGCTATACATTGTATACGGTGGCATTACTTATAGTAAGTATAAAGGACACAATTTGATCATTTTCTGCATAAAAGGTAAAGTTGACTAATTGCCACCATGCTTGAAAATCTTTTTCAAATTCTGAAGCATTATCCCAAATAAATTTTCGAATTTCAGTGGGCAAAGTTCCTCCTTCTCCCTGTCTCTAATAATAGCTGCTGCTAAAGATTGTATACATTACTGCATTTGGATACAGCTCCAAGCAAGGGAGGTATTGCCTTGGCTTTTTCCAAGGGCATGTACAATTAATTTATGATATAGAAGCCATTGCTTTGCTAAAGACAATAAGGATGATTTTTATTGGATGATCAAGTTACTGTAGTCAGAAACTAAACCTAACCCTAACCTAACCCTAACACTAACCCAACCCTAAACCTAACCCTAACCCTAACGGCTGCCCGCGGATCTAAACCTAACGCTCAAACCCTAATCCTAACCCTAACCCTAACCCGAACCGAACACTAAAGCTAAACCTAACCCTAACCCTTACCGTAAACCTAACCCTAACGTAACCCTAACCCTAACCCTAACCCTATTCCTAACACTAACCCTAACCCTAACCCTAACCCTAACCCTAACCCTAACCCTAACCCTAACCCTAACCCTAATCTAAACCTAACCCTAACCCTAACAAAACCCTAACCCTAACCCTAACACTAATCCTAACCCTAACAACCCTAACCCTCTAACCCTAACCCTAACCCTAACCCTAACAAAACCCTAACCCTAACCCTAACCCTAACCCTAAAAGAATTCGAATTCGAATCCGAACCCTAACCCTAACGGTATCCCTAACCCTAACCCTAACCCTTACTCTAACCCTAAGACCCTAACCCTAACCCTAACCCTAACCCTAACCCTAACCGTATCCCTAATCCTAACCTTAACCCTAACCCTAATCCTAACAGAACCCTAACCCTAACCGAAACCCTAAAACTAAACCTAAACCTAACCTAACCCTAACCCTAACCCTAACCCTAACCCTAACCCTAACCCTAACTCTAACCCTAAGACCCTAACCCTAACCCTAACCCTAACCCTAACCCTAAACCTAACCCTAACTCTAACCCTAAGACCCTAACCCTAACCCTAACCCTAACAGAATTCTAACCCTAACCCTAACCCTAACTGTATCCCTAATCCTAACCCTAACCCTAACCCTAACCCTAACCCTAAGACCCTAACCCTAACCCTAACAACCCTAACCCTAACCCTAACACTACCCCTAACCGTAACCCTAACCCTAAACCTAACCCTTACCCTAACCCTAACCCTAACCCTAACCCTAACCCTAACAACCCTAACCCTCTAACCCTAACCCTAACCCTAACCCTAACCCTAACCCTAACCCTAACCCTAACAGAATTCGAACCCTAACCCTAACGGTATCCCTAACCCTAACCCTAACCCTAACTCTAAACCTAAGACCCTAACCCTAACCCTAACCCTAACCCTAACAGAATTCTAACCCTAACCCTAACCATATCCCTAATCCTAACCCTAACCCTAACCCTAACCCTAACCCTAACCCTAACCCTAACCCTAACCCTAACCCTAAGACCCTAACCCTAACCCTAACCCTAACCCTAATCCCTAACCCTAACACTAACCCTAACCCTAACCCTAACCCTAACCCTAACCCTAACCCTAACCTTAACCCTAACCCTAACCCTCTAACCCTAACCCTAACGCTTACCCTAATCCTTACCCTACCCTTATCCTTACCATTACTCTATCCTTTACCCTAACTCTTAACCCTAACCCTAACCCTTACCCTAACCCTTACCATAAACCTAACCCTTTGCCTAAACCTAAACCTTATCCTCACCCTCAGCCTTACCCTAACCCTTACCCTTAGCCTTACCCTAACACTTACCCTTGCCCTAACCCTTACCCGTACCCTAATCTGAACCCAAACCCTAACCCTAATACTCTCACTCTAACCCTTACTCTAACCCTAACCACAACCCCAACCCCTAACCCTCACGCTAACCCTCTAAACCTACCCCTAACCTATCCCTAACCCTAACCCTCTAAGCCTAACCCTAACCCTCTAAGCCTAACAATAACCCCCAACCCCAACCCTCACCCGAAACCCTAACTCTAGCCCCAGCCCTAGCCCCTAACCCTAGTTCCCGAGAACTACATCTCCCGGTATGCTCTGGGCATTCAACATGGCCTCCCGGAAGTCCCGAATCCGAAAACTACATTTCCCGGTATACTCTGGGTACGCAACATGGCCTCCCAGTGCCGGAAAACTACACCTACCAGCATTCCCCGCACAGCCAGCATGGCCAATCACAGGCCGAGTGCTCCAGAACTGCATTTACCAGCACTCACTGGAACCCTCACCGCCCTTACAAAAAAAGCCTCAAGCCCTAACATCCAAAAAACCTCGAAACCCCTACAGACCTAACCCAAACTATTTACCACACTAAACCCCTGAAGACCTATGCCTAAAACCCCCAACCCAAAATCTTAGGATGCTCAAAACCCAAAGCCAACCCAAAACGTTAGGAATGCTCAAAGCCCTAGCCCGAAAACTTAGGGCGCTCCAAACCCTAACCCCAAAACATTAAGACGCAAAAAACCCTAACCCAAAAACTTAGGGTAATACACCATAAATGTTTGCTCATTGTCTTTTGTATTATAAAAACAAGGAGTTCTGTTTGAGGAGCGGGAGTTGCGAAAGCTCCCTGCTGAAGTAAGGAGCTTCATAATGCTTGCCTAGACATTATGAAAATTCTTTTGCTTAACGTAACAAAAAATAGACCCCCCAACCCATTCTCCTTCTGCATCTCAGTTGCCTCTTTTGTTCAAAGACACTGTTGCAAAGCTCATGTAACCATCTCCTGATAAGTTGCTAAAGTAGTGTATCGACATACATGCCTTCCTGTCTAACGCTGGGCCAACATGACCAAATAATAAAAGAAGTTGAACCACAACGCCGAGGAAGACTACGGCCTTCATCTTCACGACCACCAGAGGGACAGAGACGACCCCCTAGCAACAGTGCGCGCAGTCGCAGAATATACCAGGATGTGCTGCGTAATCCCGGAATTAGCAAAATATAAATAAAAAGGGACTCTGGCAGGGGTGAGGTGCGTGCCGTTGGCGGAGCTGAGACTCCCCGGCCGCCCAGTGCTGTTTTGCTTGATGTTTGCTCACTCAATAAATTCCTTTCTATGATTAATACAATGCTCTATGAAAATTAATTAAGGGGGCAACTTATAACACTTTGGACGCTCAAAACCCTATCCCGAAAACATTAGGACGCTCCAAACTCTATCCAGAAAACTTAGGACTCTCCAAACCCTATTCCAAAAACTTAGGACGCTCAAAACCCTATCCTGGAAACATTGAGATGCTCAAAACCCTTTCCCGAAATCTTAGGATGCTCCAAACCCTATCCTGGAAACATTAAGATGCTCAAAACCCTAACCCAATTACTTAGGATGCTTGAAAGCCTATCCCAAAAAATTAGGGCACACAAAAGCCTAACCCCAAAAATTAAGATGCTCAAAATCCAAACCCCCAAAATTAGGATACTCAAAACCCTGGACCTGGAGAACCTAACCTGAAAAAACAAAACAAAACAAAACAAAAAAAAGATCTTAAAACCCTAACCGTAAATAACTGACCAAAAATAAAACCTTAAGACTCTAACCCTAAAAAACATATCAACACTACAACCCAAAAAACTCTAATACCCTAACACGCTAACCCTGAAACCCTTAAAACCCTAACCCCCAAACCCTTAAAACCCTAACCGTTAAAACTCCAACCCTAAAAACCTTAAAATCCTAAACATAAACCCTGAAACCCCTTACCCTGAAACCCAACCCTAGTGCCCAATCCCTGAAACCTTAAAACCCTGAATCAATCTGTAGCAAATAGCATAGGCTGAGTCGAGGATCTCAGTACAGTAGCATTATTATTCGAGATTACAATGGCGGGTGTCCCACAAGCAGGAGGGTGCCTACCAGTTCCATACACAGTTTATACACTTTTTTTTTCTGCCGAGGACCGGGACCCTCCCGACCCTCCCCTGTTTCCCCTTTAACTGTGCTATTCAAGGTTCATAATCTAGCTGGTGCTTCACAGAAAATACACAGCTGCTGGCCTGTTACAAGTCACATTTCTTTTGAGGTTTTTACTCTTTGAGGTGGTAATGTTTCTTACGCCGTGATTTCCACCTAATTGCTGTAAGGATTCTGGTTGTCTGCGTTTTACAAGGTTGTCTGTTATAATAAATAAAAGTCCCAAATAGGATTACAATCAAAGTTTACAATTCACTGAATGAATAGAGGTAAGCAAACAGTGCTGGGTACGCCGGGAGTCTCTGCTCCACCAAGACGCGCACCAGTTATACACCAGTTACCTCCCTTAAGGGATATAGAGAAGCCCTCTCAGATACTTCCGTCCTGCTTCTCCTGCATGCGGCCGGAGGTCGGTCTAATTCTGGTGCTGTTGGTGGTGGAAGCTGGGGCAACGGTGGTACTGGTGGCGATACCACAGCCACCGGAGGGGGAGCCGCCGGGGGTGGATTGTTAGGATATGGAGGTGGTAGCTTATCCAACGGCTCACGTTTATCTTCTTTTTCTTTTTCATGTTCTTCTTGTTCTTCATATTTCTTACCTGCTTTTAGTGTAAATATTGAGGCTGGAAAAGGACGTGAAGTCCTCCTGATCCATAATCCTGCATAAACACTTTCTTCCTGGCTAAAAGGTTCCTTTGAATTAACATGGATATTTAAGGCCTGGCAAATCCAGTCTTCGAAGGTTCCAAAAACAGGCCAAAAGACATGTAGTCTTAAAGGCTCCTTTGGCCATTCTGTCACACAATACTGGACCATTTTTAATTTACTTTTTCCTTTTCTGGGGTCCCTATCATTCCAGTTTCTAATCGTTATTCCTAATGGACTTTCTGGTGGTATGACTGGTAATTTGCTCCCTTTCTTCTGGTCTCTGGTCTTCAATTTTGTCTGACCCATCTAGGAATTTTACTATGGCAATTCCCACAGCCCTTGGTTACCTTAGTAAGAGTGTCTTGCAGGGGGTCGAGGACCTATCACACACCCACAAATCCTATAGGAATCCCTTCGGTCCTTCACCGGCCAAGTCCCTCGCGGGAGATTGGAACCGCGGTTAGAAGACCTCCACAATCGCTTCGGAACTAAGTTCCATCTCAGTCACACTCTTACACACACAGGCAACCGAACCCCACCCAACCGAACGGTATACGCTTTAAATGCTTACGACTCCGTCATCTTCGTTCGGATCTTCACACACACAATTATGGGCAAAATATAGTGCTGCAGCTGGCAAGGGAGCTGAAAAAAAGAATCAGAAACTTTGCTTACCTTTATTCAGGTTTAAGATGCCATTAGTTCCGACCTGACTCAAACAGCAGCCACCAAATGGTGGGGGTGCCTCTCCTAGATCAAACCAGAAATCAGGAACCAAAGCCCTCCCGGACGAGAGCCCACTTGTAATAAATGACTGGGTCCCAAATAGGATTGCAATTGAAATTTACAATTTATTAAATGAATAGAGGTAAGCAAGCAGCGCTGGGTGCGCCAGGAGTCTCTGCTCCACCAAGACGCACACAAGTTACATTAGGCGGCTGGTTTTTATGCTGCTAGGCTAATACATATTCATTACTACTTCTACAAAAGGCAGGGTTATTCTAATTAGTTCCCAGAATCCAAACCCTTCCACTGGTGCAGGCGTTATCAGTCTCCGGTGGTCCCTCTGGGGGCCGCTCGTACTGAAGGCTCGTAGTCTTCCTCCCAGGCTTTTCTCTTGTCCATCTCCTTTGTCCATCTTGGCTGGATGGCAGACACTTGCATAGTGTCCCATGCAACAGTTGTAATAGTTAGCAGTTATTCTGAAACCCCTTTGTTCTCTTATCCTCTATTGACCGGAATTGCTGGACCATTCCTTTGCAAGATTCAAGAACTATATATATTAACCACTCTGGTTTTCTTAGACTTTTCATCATATCATGCGGCCCTAGCATTGTTCCATATTGACACGAATCAGATGAACTCATTTCACACTGTTAAGCTGTCTTATCACTGCAAGCATATCTCAATACCACCTTCCTTCCCTCTACAGGATGTAACTGCGCAAAAACAACATTTTTATTCCCACAACCTTGATCCCCTTACCCTGAAATCCTTATTCCCCTTAAACATAGCAACTCTAACCACAACCCTAACCCTTATTATCAACCCCCTAACGCTAATGACACTGACCTTAATCCAAACCCCAACCTGCCCCTAACCCCAGACAACCAACAACGAAACACACACACACAAAGATGGAAACTACAAAAAAGGCAAAACCCACGATACAGGCCCCAAATCACAAATACGCAACCAAAATGCTACAGAAAAGCCCCAGATGCAGGCCCCAAATGCTACTGCTAGGCCTCAAAAGCTCAAGATGCATCCCAAAGCAAAAATGCAGACCCCAAACGTTACAGAAAAGCCCCCAAACCCAGGCTGCACAAGTCTACAAGCAGGCCCCAAACTGCCAACAGAAGCAGGCACCAACCACACCCAGATGCAGATCCCAACTGCCCACAAGCAGCTCCTACCCCACCACCCCCTCCCAAGAACTGGACTCCACCCAGACACTGGCCCAAGACCCGGGCCCGCCCCCCGCCACCCCCCCTACCCTCCCCCCGACACAGGTGTACAAGCAGCTCACAACCCGCCCCTTCAGAGACTGGTCCCACTTCCCCCCCCCCCCCCCAAGACATGGGATGCGGAGGTGTACAACCAACTCCCAACTCCCTCCCCCTCAAAGGGAGGCCCCAAAGACCCCCAAATGGAGGCTCCTAGAGTGAACAAGCACCTCCCAACTCCCCCAGGCACAGGCCCACCCCCCCCCCCAAACACAGGCCACAGAGGTGTATAAACAGCCCAGACCCCCCTCCAAGACCATGGCCCCTATAGTGTACAAGCAGCTCCCAACCACCCACAGATGCAGGCCCCAACCCTTTTCAAAAGGGAGGCACCTAGAATGCATGAGCAACTCCCAACCCCCCTCAAATAAAGACCCCAAAAGCGTACAAGTAGCTCCCCACCAGAGACAGGACCCAAAGGTGTACAACCAGTTCCCAACACCCCTGAGACACAGGCCCCAACCCCCTCCCCAGACACAGGGACCCAAATTCTACAAGCAGCTCCCAACCCCTACCAGGCAGGCCCCCTACCCTATACAAGCAGCTCCCAACCCTCCCCCCCCCCCCCCCGAGGGAGGCCCCCAAGGCCCCCACAAACACAGGCCCCTACAGTGTACAGGCAGCTCCCAGCCACCCCCAGATGCTGGCCCCAAAGTTGTACAAACAGCTCCCAGCCACCCTGCAGAAACAGATTCCTACATTGTACAAGCAGTTCCCAGCCCGCTAGACACAGGCCCTGACCCCCCACAGATGCAGGCCCCAAAGGTGTACAAGCAGCTCCCACCCCTCCCCCAGACGCAGGTCCCAAGCCCCCCCCCCCAAACACAGGCCCCTACAACCAGCACCCAACCCCCTACCCCCGATGCCAGGCCCAAAGGTGTAGAGTCAGCTCCAAACCTCCTCCCTCAACCCAGGCTCCAACAGTGTACAAGCAGCTCCCAACCAACACTCCCCTTCCCCCCCCCCCCCGACACAGGCTCCAAAGGAATACAAAGAGCTCCCACCCCTCCCCCAGATGCTGGTCTCAACCCCCCCCCGCCCCCAGAAGCAGGCCCCAAAGGTGTAGAGTCAGCTCCCAACCCCCTCCATGCTGGCCCCAAGGGTCTACAAGCAGCTCCCCCCTTGCCCCCAGATACCGGCCCCCAGACACAGACCCCAAAAGCCTAATCACAGGCCCTGAACTCTAGAGGCAGGCTCCAAAACCCAGGACAAAGCCCCAGTGGTTCGAGACAGGGCCCAAATCCCAGACACAGGCCCCAAACGCTAAACATATGCCAAAAAAAGTATTAGTGCTGGTGCCAAATGTTACAGTGTCTGTAAAAAAAAAAAAAGCCCAAAAGCCCGAGATGCTCAAGGCTGAGACGTAACTTGGCTTTTTGAATTACTGGAAAGCAGCTTTCATTCTCAGATAATTGTGTGCTAAAACATATCCTAACACTTTCCCTTACCCTTAAACTTACCCTAACCCTTTCTATTACCCTTACACTTACTCTTGCCCTAATCCTTGCTTGCACCCTTACACTTATCCTAACCCTTACCCTTACCCTTACTCAAACCCTTATTCTAACCCTTACCCTGACCCGTACCCTTACCCTTACCCGTACCCTTAACCTAACCCTAAACCTTAAACCTTACCGTAAACCTTACCCTTTCTGCTACACTTACCCTTAGCCTAAATCTAAACCTTACCCTAACCCTCACCCTTACCTAAATCTAACCATTACCCTAACCTTCACTCTTACCCTTACCATTATACTTACTTTTACCCTTAAACTAAACCTTACCCCAACCCTTACCCTGACCCTTACATTAACCCTTACCCTAACCCTAACCCTTACTCTAACCCTAACCCTTAACCCTTGCCAGACAAGCTTGTTCTGCTAGAACACCCTACTCAGATGCACTGTGGCATTCAAGTGAACTGCTTTCATGCAAATATAACGACTGATGTTACAACCCACCTTGCCTGTGGCACCTGATGAACAGAAGAGTAAGCCACCGCAGCGCTTCAAAACCATCCCTGCACGTGCCGCTCCTTGTCGCTCTCTGGCCTTATCTCATATCCTTATCCACTTCTGTGGAGAGCCTGCCACGGCACCTGCAAAGCAAGACGGACACCTTTCATAGTCACCTTGTGCTACTTGGTCGTTCTGCTCCAACCCAGCTCATGACCAGCCCCTCTTCTTACACAGCTCTTCAGAGTGCAGTTTGCTCCTTTGAGCCTGTGCGAGACACCTGTGAAAGAAAAAGAAACGCATAGGCCGATGCAGCATCCAAAGACACAGCACAACTAGGTAAGTTACTCTCATCTGCTCCCTTACCTCTGCCGCTTACCAGCCCCCGAGGCAGATGCTTCAATCTACCCTCTTCAAACAGCTACAACACCTCTAAAAGACAAAGAGGGGATGCTTAGAGGAACAGTGAGACCTACAACACAACAACTGCTACATCTGTTCCTCACTCACCTTGCCAGAGGCAGCTCTGCGTGTGACGTCCCAGGTTGTACACTGCGTTACCTAACCCTTACCGTAACCCTTACCCTAACCCTTCTCACCCTTACCATTACCCAAATCCTTACCTTTACTTTTTCCTTACCCTTACTCTTTCCTTTAACCATAACCTTACCCTTACCCTATACCTTACTCCAACCCTTCCCCTTACCTTCCCCTTCCCCTTCCCCTTAACCTAACCCTAAACCTTAAACCTTACCGTAAAGCTTACCCTTTCTGCTACACTTACCCTTAGCCTAAATCTAAACCTTACACTTACCCTTAGCCTAATCCTCACCCTTACCATTACCCATACCCTTATTCTTACTCTTATCCTAACCCTTACCTTTACACTTACGGTTACCATTAACCTTACCCTTACCCTAACAGTTATCCTTAACCTAACCCTTACCCTAAACCTTACACTTACTCTTAACATTAACCTTACCCTTAACCTTAAGCTAATACTTAACCTTACGTTTTTCTCACCCTAACCCTATAATTAACCATAACCATTACCCTAACACTTAACCTTACCCTTACAATAAGCCACACAACAACACTTAAATGTACACTTACGCTTAAACTTGCCCTAGCAATTATTCGTACAATTAAAATATTAATTAATTAAATTAAAAAATTTTAATTTAAAATAAAGTGAATTAAAAAATTAAAATACCCTTATCCTTATACCTTATCCTTAACCCTCACCCTTATCATTACCAATACCCTTACTCTTACACTTATTCTTATACATACAACTTACCCGTTTCCTAACACTTAACCCTAACCTAACTCTAACCCTAAACCTTACCTGAACCCTTTCCAGTACCATTACATTAACCCTTACCCTTAACCTAAACCTTACACTTGCTCTTAACCTTAACCTAATACTTACCTTTACGTTTTCCTCACACTAACCCTAAAATTAACCCTAACCATTACCCTAACAGTTACCCCTAACCTAACCGTTACTCTAACACTTACAGTGACCCGTACACTTAAACATACCCTTACACTTACTCTTACCCTAACCCTTACCCTTATCATAACCCATACTCTAACACATACTTCCACCCGTACCCTTACGCTTTCCGTTACCCTAACTCTTACCCTTACCCTTACCCTTACCCTTACCCTTACCCTTACCCTTACCCTTACCCTTACCCTTACCCTATCCCTTACCCAATCCCTTACCCTATCCCTTACCCTTAACCTAACCCTAAACCTTACCCTTATCCTAACACTTACCCTTACCGTAAACCTTACCCTTTCTGCTACACTTACCCTTAGCCTAAATCTAAACCTTACACTTAACCTTAGCCTAACCCTCACCCTTACCATTACCCATACCCTTATTCTTACTCTTACCCTAACCCTTACCTTTACACTTACGGTTACCATTAACCTTACCCTTACCCTAACACTTATCCTTAACCTAACCCTTACCCTAAACCTTACCCCAACCCTTACCCTGACCCTTACATTAACCCTAACCCTTACCCTAAACCTTACACTTACTCTTAACCTTAACCTTAGCTGTAACCTAATACTTACCCTTACGTTTCCCTCACCCTAACCCTAAAATTAACCCTAACCATTACCCTAACAAGTGTTAACCTCACCCTAACCCTAAAATTACTCGTACAATTACCCTTACGCTTACCCTTACCCTTAACCTAAGCCTAAACCATACAGTAAACCTTACCCTTTCTGCTACACTTACCCTTAGCCTAAATCTAAACCTTACACTTACCCTTAGCCTAACCCTCACCCTTACCATTACCCATACCCTAAACCTTATCCCACCCTTACCCTGACCCTTACATTAACCCTAACCCTTACCCTAAAACTTACACTTACTCTTAACCTTAACCTTACCCTTAACCATTACCCTAACACTTACCCTTACCCTAACCCTAAACGTAACTCTAACCCTTACTCAAACCTTACCCTGACCCATAACCTTACACTTACCCTTACCCTTACCATAACCCATACCCTAACACGTACTTGTAGCCTTAACCTTACCGTTCCCCTTACCCTTACCTTTACTGTCTCTGTTAGCCTTACACTTACACTTAACATAAACCTTAACCTTAACCTAACCCTTATCATAAGGCATACAACAACACTTACATGTAAATTTACGCTTGACTTACCCTAGCAATTACTCGTACAATTACCCTTAACCTTACTATTAAGCTAACCCTAAACCTTACCCTTATGATAACACTTACCCTTATCCTAAACCTTACCCTTTCTGCTGCACTTACAGTTTTCCTAATTCTAAATCTTACCCTAACCCTCACCCTTACCTAAATCTAACCATTACCCTAAGCCTCACCCTTACCCTTACCATTATACTTACTTTTACCCTTAACCTAAACCTTACCCCAACCGTTACCCTGACCCTTACATTAACCCTAACCCTTACCCTAACCCTGACCCTGACCCTGACCCTGACCCTGACCCTGACCCTGACCCTAACCCTAACCCTAACCCTAACCCTAACCCTAACCCTTACTCTAAACCTAACCCTTAACCTAAACCTTACACTTAATCTTATCTTTAACCTTACCCTTAAACTAATACATACCCTTACGTTTCCCTCATCATAACCCTAAAATTAACCGTAACCATTACCCTAACACTTATACTTACCTAACCCTAAACCTTACTCTAACTTTTACCCTGAGCCAGAACCTTAGACTTGCCCTTCCCCTTCCCCTTACTAATACCGTTACCATAACCCTTACCCATACACTTACAGTTACCATTAACCTTACCCTTACCCTAACACTTACCCTTACCCTATCCCTTACACTTATCTTATCCATACAAATTACGCTTTCCCTAACACTTAACCTTAACCTAACCCTAACCCTAAACCTTACCTGAACCCTTACTCTGACCCTTACATTAACCCTTACCCTAAAACTTACACTTAACCTTAACCTTACCCTTAACCTTAACCTAATACTTACCCTTACTTTTCCCTCACCCTAACCCTAAAATTAACCCTAACCATTACCCCAACACTTACCCTTACCCTAACCCTTACCCTTACCATAACCCATACTCTAACACATACTTCTACCCGTACCCGTACCCTTACGGTAACTCTTACCCTTACCGTAACCCTTACCCTTACCGTTACCGTTACCGTGGCCCTTACCCTTACCCTTACCCTTACCCTTACCCTTACCCTTACCCTTACCCTTACCCTTACCCTTACCCTTACCCAAACCCTTACCCTTACCCTTACCCTTACCCTTGCCCTTACCCTTACCCTTACCCTTACCCAACCCTAAACCTTACCCTTATCCTAACACTTACCCTTACCGTAAACCTTACCCTTTCTGCTACACTTACCCTTAGCCTAAATCTAAACCTTACACTTACCCTTAGTCTTACCCTCACCCTTACCCTTACCCATACCCTTATTCTTACCCTTTCCCTAACCCTTACCTTTACACTTACGGTTACCATTAACCTTACCCTTACCCTAACACTTATCCTTAACCTAACCCTTACCCCAACCCTTACCCTGACCCTTACATTAACCCTAACCCTTACCCTAAATCTTACACTTACTCTTAACCTTAACCTTAGCTGTAATCTAATACTTACCCTTACGTTTCTTTCACCCTAACCCTAAAATTAACCCTAACCATTACCCTAACACTTACCCTTACCCTAACCCTTACTGTAACCCTTACAATGAACCATACGCTTACACATACCCTTACCCTTACTCTTACTCTACCCTTACCCTTACCATAGCCCATACTCTAACACATACTTCTACCCTTCACCTTACTGTTACCCTTACACTTACTCTATTTGTTACTCTTACGCTTATCCTTAACATAAAACTTACTCTTAACCTTACCCTTACCATAAGCCATAGAACAACACTTACATGTTCACTTACGTTTCCACTTACCCTGGCAACTACTCGTACAATTAACCTTACCCTTACCCTTACCAAACCATTACCCTTACCCTTAACCTAATCCTCAACCTTACACTTATCCTAGCACTTACCCTTACAGTAATCCTTACCCTTTCTGCTACACTTACTCTTTGCCTAATTCTAAACCTTACCCTACACTCACCCTTACCCTTATCATAATGCTTACATTAACCCTTAACCTAAACCTTACCCCAACCCTTACCCTGACCCTTACATTAACGCTAACCCTTACCCTAAACCTTACACTTACTCTTAACCTTAACTTTACTCTTAACATTAACCTAATACTTACGCATATGTTTTCCTGACTTTAACCCTTAAATTTACCCTAACCATTACCCTAACACTTAACCTTAACCTAACCCTAAAATTACTCGTACAATTACCCTTACCCTTACCCTTAACCTAAGCCTAAACCTTACAGTAAACCTTACCCTTTCTGCTACACTTACCCTTAGCCTAAATCTAAACCTTACACTTACCCCTACTGTAACCCTCACCCTTATCATTACCAATACCCTTACTCTTACCCTTACCCTAACCCTTCTCCTTACACTTACTGTTACCTTTAACATTACCCTTACCCTAACACTTACACTTACCCCTATCCATGCCCTTACCCTTACCCTAATCTTTACCCTTAACCTAACCCTAACCCTAAACCTTATCCCAGCCTTTACCCTGACCCTTACATTAACCCTAACCCTTACCCTAAAGCTTACACTTACTCTTAACCTTAACCTTACCCTTAACCATTACCCTAACACTTACCCTTACGTTTCCCTCACCCTAAGTCCTAAAATTAACCCTAACCATTACCCTAACACTTACCCTTACCCTAAGCCTTTCCCTTACCATGACCCATACCCTAACACGTACTTGTAGCCTTAACCTTACCGTTCCCCTTACCCTTACCTTTACTGTCTCTGTTAGCCTTACACTTACACTTAACATAAACCTTAACCTTAACCTAACCCTTATCATAAGGCATACAACAACTCTTACATGTACACTTACGCTTGCACTTACCCTAGCAATTACTCGTACAATTACCCTTAACCTTACTATTAAGCTAACCCTAAACCTTACCCTTATCCTAACACTTACCCTTATCCTAAACCTTACCCTTTCTGCTACACTTACCCTTTGCCTAATTCTAAACCTTACCCGAACCCTCACCCTTACCTAAATCTAACTAAAATCTAACCATTACCCTAACCCCTCACCCTTACAATATACATATTTTTACCCTTTACCTAAACCTTTACCCCAACCCTTACCTTGACCCTTACATTAACCCTAATCCTTACACTAAACCTTACACTTACTCTTAACCTTAAACTTAGCTGTAACCTAATACTTACTCTTACGTTTCCCTCACCCTAACCCTAAAATTAAACCTAACCATTACCCTAACACTTACCCTTACCCTAACCCTTACTCAAACCCTTACAATGACCCGTACTTTTACACATACCCTTACACTTACCCTTACTCTTAAACTTACACTAACCCTTACCCTTAACTAAATCTAACCCTTACACTAAACATCATCCTTACCCTTACCATTATCCCTTCTCTTACCCTTATCCTAAACGTTTCCCAAACCCTTACCCTTACATTAAACCTAACCCTTACCATAACTCTTAACCTTATCCTTAAACTTAACCTAATACTTACCCTTATGTTTCCCTCACCCTAAACCTAAAATTAGCCTAACCATTACCCTAACACTTACCCTTACTCTAACCCTTATCCTCAACTTAAGTGTAAGTGTTAGGATAACGGTAACCTTAAGGGTGACCCTTAAGCTTATCCTTAATGTTTATGGTTAGGTTAAGGGTAATTGTACGAGTAATTGCTAGGATAAGTGTAAGCGTAAGTGTACATGTAAGTGTTGATGTATGGCTTATGGTAAGGGTAAGGTTTATGTTAAGGGAAAGCGTAAGAGTAATGGATAGAATAAGGGTAAGTGTAACGGTTAAGTGTTAGGGTAATGGTTAGGGTTAATTTTAGGATTAGGGTGAGAAAAATGTAAGGTTAAGTACTAGCTTAAGGTTAAGTGTAAGGTTAAGGTTAAGATTAAGTGTAAGGTTTAGGTTAAGGGTAAGGCTTCAGGGAAGGGGTAAAGTTCAGGGAAAGGTTTAGGGTAAGGTTTAGTGTTAGGTTCAGCTTAAGGGGAAGGGTTGGTGTAAGGTTAAGGGTATGGATAAGGATAAGGGTAAGGGTAAGGGTTAGCGTAAGAGTAAGATTAATGGTAAGGTTTATGTTAAGGGTAAGCGTAAGGGTAACGGATAGAGTAAGGGTAAGGGTACAAATATGTGTTAGGGTATGGGTTATGGTATGGGTAAGAGTTAGGGTAATGTAAGGGTAAGGGTGAGTGTAAGGGTATGGGTCAGGGTAAGGGTAAGAGTAAGGGTTAGGGTTAGGGTAAGGGTAAGTGTTAGAATAATGGTTAGGGTTAATTTTAGGGTTAGGGTGAGGGAAACGTAAGGGTAAGTATAGGGTTAAGGTAAGGGTAAGTGTAAGGTTTAGATTTAGGCTAAGGGTAAGTGTAGCAGAAAGGGTAAGGTTTACTGTAAGGTTTAAGGTTTCGGCTTAGGTTAAGGGTAAGGGTAAGAGTAAGGGTAATTGTACGAGGAATTGTTAGGGTAAGTGTAAGCGTAAGTGTACATGTAAGTGTTGTTGTATGGCTTATGGTATGGTAAGGTCAAGGGTAAGGTTTATGTTAAGGGTAAGCGTAAGGGTAAGGGATAGAGTAAGGGTAAGGGTAAGGTTAAGGGTAACGGTAAGGTTAAGGGTACAAATATGTGTTAGGGTATGGGTTATGGTATGGGTAAGAATTAGGGTGAGTATAAGGGTAAGGGTAAGTGTAAGGGTACAGGTCAGGGTAAGGGTTAGAGTAAGGGTTAGGGTAAGTGTTAGGGTAATGGTTAGGGTTAGTTTTAGGGTTAAAGTCAGGAAAACGTATGCTTAATATTAGGTTAATGTTAAGGGTAAGGTTAAGGTTAAGAGTAAGTGTAAGGTTTAGGGTAAGGGTTTGGGTTAATGTAAGGGTCAGGGTAAGGGTTGGGGTAAGGTTTAGGGTAAGGGTTAGGTTAAGGATAAGTGTTAGGGTAAGGGTAAGGTTAATGGTAACCGTAAGTGTAAAGGTAAGGGTTCGGGAAAGGGTAAGAATAAGGGTATGGGCAATGGTAAGGGTGAGGGTTAGGCTAAGGGTAAGTGTAAGGTTTAGATTTACGCTAAGGGTAAATGTAGCAGAAAGGGTAAGGTTTACGGTAAGGGTAAGTGTTAGGATAAGGGTAAGCTTTAAGGTTAGGTTAAGGGTAAGGTATAGGGTAAGGGTAAGAGTAAGGGTAAGGGTAAGGGTAAGGGCAATGGTAACGGTAACAGTAAGGGTAAGTGTTACGGTAAGGGTAAGGGTTACGGTAAGGGTACGGGTACGGGTAGAAGTATGTGTTAGAGTATGGGTTATGGTAAGGGTAAGGGTTAGGGTAAGGGTAAGTGTTGGAGTAATGGTTAGAGTTAATTTTAGGGTTAGGGTGCAGGAAACGTAAGGGTAAGTATTAGGTTAAGGTTAATGGTAAAGTTAAGGTTAAGTGTAAGTTTTAGGGTAAGGGTTAATGTAAGGGTCAGGGTAAGGGTTCAGGTAAGGTTTAGGGTTAGGGTTAGGTTAAGGTTAAGTGTTAGGGTAAGCGTAAGTTGTATGGATAAGGATAAGGGTAAGGGATAGGGTAAGGGTAAGTGTTAGGGTAAGGGTAAGATTAATGGTAACCGTAAGTGTTAGGGTAAGGGTAAGAGTAAGGGGAAGGGGAAGGGGAAGGGGAAGTCTAAGGGTCCGGGTCAGGGTAAAAGTTAGAGTAAGGGTTAGGGTTAGGGTTCGGTAAGGATAAGTGTTAGGATAATGGTTACGGTTAATTTTAGGGTTATGATGAGGGAAACGTAAGGATATGTATTAGTTTAAGGGTAAGGTTAAAGTTAAGATTAAGTGTAAGGTTTAGGGTAAGGGTTAAGGTTAGAGTAAAGGTTAGGGTTAGGGTTAGGGTTAGGGTTAGGGTTAGGGTTAGGGTTAGGGTTAGGGTTAGGGTTAGGGTTAGGGTAAGGGTTAGGGATAATGTAAGGGTCAGGGTAAGGGTTGGGGTAAGGTTTAGGTTAAGGGTAAAAGTAAGTATAATGGTAAGGGAAAGAGTGAAGGTTAGGGTAATGGTTAGATTTAGGTAAGGGTGAGGATTAGGGTAAGATTTAGAATTAGGCAAAGGGTAAGTGTAGCAGAAAGGGTAAGGTTTAGGATAAGGGTAAGTGTTAGGATAAGGGTAAGGTTTAGGGTTAGCTTAATAGTAAGGTTAAGGGTAATTGTACGAGTAATTGCAAGGGTAAGTACAAGCGTAAGTGCACATGTAAGTGTTGTTGTATGGCTTATGATAAGGGTTAGGTTAAGGTTAAGGTTTATGTTAAGTGTAAGTGTAAGGGTAACGGAGACAGTAAAGGTAAGGGTAAGGGTAAGGGGAACGGTTAGGTTAAGGCTACAAGTACGTGTTAGGGTATGGGTTTTTCTTTAAAATTTCACTGCTTGTTTGCCCCCCCAGTTTCCAGTTTACACTTTCAGAATACACATGTTACTTACAAAAGCGTATCACAAAACGTATCACTCACAAAAATACGGGCACGCAATATCTTTCAGTAGCGATGCCACAAAACTACCGTTACCAGCAATATTGCCAAAATCACAGTAACATTAGTCAGAGTCAAATTCCACATGCGATAAGTCAGAAAACCGAACTGTGTAACACCGTAACGATATCTTTCTTATAACAATGCCACGAACCTACTATTACCACCAGGAAAATAGCCAAAATCGCAGTAACAATAACCAGAGTTAAATACCATACTCCATGAGTCAGAAAACCGAAATAGACAACACAATTCCAGATGGACCTTAAAGCGAGCTCCTTCCTTAAGGTCCCCAAACATGTACTTATGGTGCTAACCACAAAGTATATACCAAACACTGCCTCGCAGAAGATCACCTTCTGACTTACAGACAGTTCCAGATGACCGGTCTACCAGAAAACCAAACCAGAATAAAGAATATACTCACTTACAATGATGGGGTCCTTGTCTGCCTCCGCAGTGATCCGGTGAGTCGAGGAGTCCCTCCGGGAAATCCCGGGGGTACCCTAGGGAGTCCTGTTCCCAGCAAGTCCTGCAGTCCGGCAGAGAGGTTGTCCCATCTGGGTCGCCAAATTGATTCAAAGATCGAAGCCGAAATTCCTTTAAGTGGTATATTCTTTATTGCAGCGCTGGATGCACGGGGGATCTCTCCATCTATCGTGCATACCCAAAGCAGAAAGCAGTCTTGAATTTATACAATCAATCTATCAATATTCTACAAGCACCTATACATATGCATTACCTATCCCCGCCTTCCCTCGCTTCTCATGCTAATTAGCCTTTTGGCACCTTGCGCCTGCGCAGAGCCTTCCAAGAACTGTGGGCAGGGGTCTTTGGGACGTGGGCAGGGGTCTTTGGGAGGAAGACCCCGAGTCTTCCTCACAGTGTACTTTTCACCTTTGGTCAGGAATCTGCTGAATTGGCATGTTTCTTAATTGCAAGAGCTGGTTGTTGCCAATTCTCCCGTTTGTTGTATCTTTATAATGAATTCCAATGTCCAGTTTCGAGAGTTATAGTCCTTACATTCGTTTCTCTGTCCGCCTGCCGCTTCCTTATCATGAGTTCCAGTGTCTTGTTTCGAGATATACAGTCCTTGTCTGGGGATTGTCCTTGCCTCCCCAATACCTCCTTAATCAATCCCCCCTTTTCTTTTCCCATGCAAATTCTTTTGCATCAGATACTTTCATTATTTACAGTAACACAACAAAGCAGGCATCTAAACAACATGCACACAAATATTCCTAACACTACTAATACGATTAGAGCAATGAATACTTGTTTCAACCATTGGAAATTGGGCAACCAGGAGGTTAACTTAGTCCATAGTTCACTAAAACTCCATGAAAGATCATCTTTACTGATCTCATGTAGGATCCTGGTCTGCTTCCATATTTCTTCCAGGTCGGTAGAGATCCTTCCACTCTGATCTACATACATACAACAACTTGTGTTTATTACTGTACAGACTCCCCCTTGAGTGGCCAGTAACAAGTCTAGGGCCATCCGATTTTGTAACACTACCTGTGATAAACTAGATATCTCTTCTTGTTGAGCCTTTATAGCATCCAGAATTTTGTTTTCTAACTTCTCTATAATTGCAGAAATATTAACTATTGCCTTTTCCAATTCACTCACTCCTAACCATGGGATAAACCATCGCACAAAACTATGAAAAGGGGTGTGTCTCTCTACCAATGGATTGTTAATTTTTCATCTGATTCTCCGGATATGATTTCTCAAGTAACCTCGAGGCACTACATCATGTACTGTCATATTGGGGACTACCGCTCCAAGAGTGCAAGTTCCCTTCCAATTCTCAGGCAAGACCTTACGGGCTGTATCATTGCATAGCCAATACCACCCTTTTCCTTCTGGAACCGTCCAGCTGGTTGAATTTGCCCAGCCGCTAGTCGTACTAATATCAATTGTTCAATTACAAGATGTCTGATTTCCCACATAAGTAGTATCCGTATTTATACAATGCTGTTTTCCTATACCCTTAGGCGGGTTACACCTTTGTACACATACATAATAGGATTCTAACGGCATGAAGCTACTCACTTCTAGTTCCAAAACTGCTTAATATTTTCGACCCCAAGACGTGTTTTCCCACAAATTAGTCCAAGATAAGTTTGCAGGCAAGGGAATCCCAATTAACGATACACCCTTATTCCCATGCTGTGGCAGATGGGTGCATACCCAACAGTTCGTCTTATTAGTTACTTGAGAAATTGTTTGTATTAAGGTCAGGTGTAAGTTCTCATCCCAAGTTGCCCACCCCAAATCCGAGAACCGCACCCCTGCAATCATTAGGATCTGGAAAACCGTAATTTTGTTGGTCCAATTGGAGTGGTGGTCTATATCCTCGCCGGGGCCTTCTTCACCCTTGAATTGTGGATCCAAGCTGCTTGCTTCTTAATCTTAATGGCGGTGTGTGTTGTCAGAAATACTTGGTATGGTCCCATCCACTTTCCTTCCATTTTTCCTGCACGGGTTGTCCTGAAAAAGTCTTTATATATATATAATCCCCGAGCTTAAAGGGGTGGATTGGTTGATCCAACCCTCTAGCCCTGGTCCCTAAAACAAATGTATGTACTTTATTTAATTGTTTCTGAAGTTCAGTTATATAAGCATATAAATATTCTGATCGTAACTGCGTTAGGTCCTCTCCACTAAATAGAAATTGCTATGGCCTTCCATATAAGATTTTGAAGGGACTCAAATTTCCTTTTATTCTAGGTTTAACTCTAATTCCAAGTAATGCTAAAGGGAGGGATTGAGGCCATGACAAATTAGCTTCTTATCCAATTTTAGCTATTTATTGTTTAATTAAATGGTTCATTTTTTCTACCTGTCCACTTGCCTGTGGTCTATAAGGAGTATGCAGTTGCCAATCTATCTTTAGAATCTTACTTATCTGTTCTACCACTTGTGCACAAAAATGTGAAACTCTATCAGAAGACATTGCTACTAGAATCCCAAAGCATGGTATTATTTCATTTAACAAGACTTTAACCACTTCTCTTGCTTTGTTTGTCCGACAGGGAAAGGCTTCAGGCCTTCCTGAAAACGTGTCAGTCAGAACCAGTAAATAATGATACCCCCCTTTTCTAGGGAGTTCTGAAAAATCAATTTGCCACTGTTGCCCCGAATAATTTCCTTTACCGATTATTCCAAATTTTATTCTATCCTTGGTATTGGGGTTATTGTGTAAGCAAATGCTACATTGTTGAGTTACTTGTTTTATCATATCGTCCCACTAATGTCTGACTCAGGCTCTTATGCAGTGTGCCAGCTCCCCAATGCGTTTTATTGTGTTCTGTAAGAACTATGGGCCATGTCAAACTAGAGGGTATTACTATGTGGTTATCTTTTAAATATACTCATCCATCTGGTTTCATTTTACCTTTCAAGTCTTCAATTAATTTTAAGTCTTCTTTTGTATAATTTGGATATAGTTTGGATTTTACCGTCTGGTATCAAAGACAATGCCTTCACCTCAGTTATTTCAGCTGCCTGCTTAGCCTCTGCCAATCGATTTTCCAATTTCAAAATCGGTGTTCCCCTTTTGGTGTCCCTGACAATGCATGATAGCTACCTTTTCTGGTTGTTTTACAGCCTCTAACAATTTTAAAATTTCTTCAGCATACTTTGTGTTTTCACTGAGCGGTCAGCAATCCATGTTCTTTCCAAATTGCTCCATGAGCATGTACCACGCCGAATGTATATTTAGAATCTGTCCAAATATTTACCCTTTTTCCCGCTGCCAGTTCCAATGCTCTCGTGAGAGCAACTATCTCCGCCTTTTGAGCTGATGTTCCAGGGGGTAAAGGCTTAGACTCGATTACCTGCTGAGTAGTTGTTATAGCATATCCAGCTTTACGTTGTCTTTGCGTAACAAAACTGCTCCCATCCGGGAACCAAGTTTCTTCCGCATCTTCCATGGGCTCCTCCTTAAGGTCTGGTCGGCTGGAATACACAGTCTCTAGAGTTTCTAAACAATCGTGAATCACAGCTTGTGCCGGAGCATCACTAAGAAAAGAGGCTAGATTCACAATATGAATTATCACAATTTCCACGTCGTCCTGTTCTACCAATATTGCTTGATATTTCAAAATCATCAGTTCTTGTTTAAGTTGTTTAAAGACTTTTTGTGCTTCTCCAGTCCAGACTAACTTTGACTGGTTAATCTTTATCAATTCACATAGAGGCTTTACCAATAGTCCATAATTATAAATCCAAAGGCGACACCAACCTGTCATTCCTAAAAAGCTTTGTAGCTCCTTTACCATTTGAGGTTCTGGAGTCCGGCAAATGACTTCCTTATGTTCAGTTCCTAGTTCTCGTTGTCCTTCCGAAATGTCAAATCCCAGATAGGTCACACTTTGTTGAGCCAGCTGGACTTTCTGTCAAGAGACTTGATATCCATTTAAACCCAGAAAATTAAGACGACTTATAGTCCATTGAATACAACTCCCTTTAGTCTCGGTAGCTATTAAGAGATCATCTACATATTGTAACAAAGCACCTTCAGTGTCCGGAGGTATCCATGTTTCGAGTTCCCTTGCTAATTGGTTTCCAAAAATAGTGGGGCTATTCTTGAATCCTTGAGGTAGTAATGTCCACGTAAGCTGCGTCTTTCTGCCTGAATCGGGATTTTCCCATTCAAAGGCGAATAGGTTTTGGCTTTCTGTGGCTAAGCCTAGGCAGAAGAAGGCATCTTTTAAATCCAGTACGGTAAACCAGACTTGACTATTCTTTAATTTAGTCAGCAAAGCATAAGGGTTTGCCACTACTGGATGTATATCCTCAGTGATTTTATTTATGGCCCTCAAATCCTGAACTAGCCTATAGCTTTTTCATCTGCCTTTTTAATTGGCAATATGGGTGCATTGTATTCTGATTTGCATTCAATCAATAATCCATACTGTAAAAATTTATCAATTATCTCTTTAATTCCTTTCCTATCTTCTATCCTCAAAGGATATTACTTAACCTTAACGGGTTTCTCTCCTGGCTTTAATTTAATAATTATTAAGGTCACATTTTTAGCTCTTCCAGGGACTTCGGTAGCCCAAACTCCTGGACATACTTGATCTGTGATCTCTAAAGGTATTTCACTTTTAGGCTCAGTTTGTATTAGTGCCAAGCTTAACACATTTATTAGTTGTTCTTCTCCTGTTCTTAATTCCATTTTCCCTTTTTCAAAGACAATTTCTGCTCCTACTTGCTCTAATAAATCTCTACCTAAGAGTGCCCATGAGGAGCTAGGCATAGATAAAAATCTGTGTATGCCCCATTGTTTCCCTAACTTGTACTTCAAAGGTTCACAAAAATAAGCCTTTTCGGTTACACCTTGTCCTGGTTTCAGTTAGAACAGAGTTAATTTTCTTCCTAGTAGCTGGGAGAATGCTATGTTTTGGCTTAGGATGAGAAGAGTGCTGATAACACCCCGATGTTTCAGTTGTTGCAGAGCAATGCTTATACCAAGCCAAGGACATCTCAGCTTCTTGCTCTGTCCTGCCAACAGGCAGGCTGGGGGTGCAGTAAGAGCTGGGAGGGGACAGACCCAGGACAGGTGACCCAAACTAGCCAAAGGGGTATTCCATAGCATCTGACGTCAGGCTAAACAATACATAGGGGTGGCTAGCCAGGGGGAGGGGGCCGGACTGCTCGGGGTTAGGCTGGGCATCGGTCAGCGGGTGGTGAGCAATTGCATTGTGCATCACTTGTTTGTACACATTATTAGTAGTGGTACTATTATCATCGTATTATTATTATTATTATTATTATTATTATTATTATTATTATTATTATTATTATTATTATTATTATTATTATTATTATTATTATTTTGTCTTATTAAACTGTCTTTATCTCAACTCACAGGCTTCACTTTCCATTTCTCTCCCCCGTCCCAGAGAGGGAGGGGGAGGGTGAGTGAACAGCTGCGTGGTGTTTAGCTGCCGGCCGGGTTAAACCACGACACACCTTTTACCCTAACATAATAATTCTGTGAAGGCATTAATGCTTGATTTAGAACTGAATACGTTGCCCCATAGCAATAAGAAATTTCACTTCCATTCCTCCCCTAGCTTCATTATAACCAGTGGAGGATCCGCTAGGGTAGATTCCCCAGGTCCCCGTTATTCCTGTTGAAATCAGGGGTTGATTACCCTAGGAAAAGGCTAGTCAATTTGTCCTCCAAAGCCAGGTCCAAACCGTTTTGTTTTATTTATTTATTTTTTTATTTATTTATTTTCATTCCATTTCAGAGTTGGTCCAAAAATTCCATAGGGCTTTCTTTTAGACCTTCTTGGAAGCATATTCTCAATTCCCAATTCATCCAGGTTTTAGTATTTACTTAACCGTTCATGATTTTCAGGATGATTCGGGTCTTAGTGGGGGTCGGTCAGGGGAATGCAATTGTCCACAGTTCCCTGAACGGTCCCATCAGCAATCTGAGCTCGCACATGAACTCAGGTTGTTTTAAGAGTTGACCTCTTTTCTGTTTCTGTGACAACTCTCTCGGACCGATCATGGTCCCTTTGCCCTAATGGGCTAACACCCATGATTTTAAGATCTCTGCCTCGGGCAGAGGCAGAACTATTAACATTCCTACATCCTCTTTCCCTGCTCATTCAACTTCAAACACCTTTAACACTTTCAACAACCCTTTTAACACTTCTTTATCTTTCTCCAGCCTGTACTTCTCTAATGCCAACATCAAAGGTTCAGTCAGGGGCCAACTTAATTCCCTACCTTTTCCCACCAAGATGCTGAAACATCAGTATACAACATTTCCTCCTGTTCTGCTTCTCAAAAAACAACATTAACTGTAGCAAAATATTATAGTTTAAAGTTCCATTTAGGGGCCACTTTTCTCCACATTCCAGCTTATAAAGCGGCCACCACTGATTACGATATTTTATCAATGTTTTCCTGTTCACACTTCCACCGGCAGATCCTCCAATACCCTTCCAGTGACTTAAAACACATCCTAACACACTTTTCTTTAAAATTTCACTGCTTGTTTGCCCCCCCAGTTTCCAGTTTACACTTTCAGAATACACATGTTACTTACAAAAGCGTATCACAAAACGTATCACTCACAAAAATACGGGCACGCAATATCTTTCAGTAGCGATGCCACAAAACTACCGTTACCAGCAATATTGCCAAAATCACAGTAACATTAGTCAGAGTCAAATTCCACATGCGATAAGTCAGAAAACCGAACTGTGTAACACCGTAACGATATCTTTCTTATAACAATGCCACGAACCTACTATTACCACCAGGAAAATAGCCAAAATCGCAGTAACAATAACCAGAGTTAAATACCATACTCCATGAGTCAGAAAACCGAAATAGACAACACAATTCCAGATGGACCTTAAAGCGAGCTCCTTCCTTAAGGTCCCCAAACATGTACTTATGGTGCTAACCACAAAGTATATACCAAACACTGCCTCGCAGAAGATCACCTTCTGACTTACAGACAGTTCCAGATGACCGGTCTACCAGAAAACCAAACCAGAATAAAGAATATACTCACTTACAATGATGGGGTCCTTGTCTGCCTCCGCAGTGATCCGGTGAGTCGAGGAGTCCCTCCGGGAAATCCCGGGGGTACCCTAGGGAGTCCTGTTCCCAGCAAGTCCTGCAGTCCGGCAGAGAGGTTGTCCCATCTGGGTCGCCAAATTGATTCAAAGATCGAAGCCGAAATTCCTTTAAGTGGTATATTCTTTATTGCAGCGCTGGATGCACGGGGGATCTCTCCATCTATCGTGCATACCCAAAGCAGAAAGCAGTCTTGAATTTATACAATCAATCTATCAATATTCTACAAGCACCTATACATATGCATTACCTATCCCCGCCTTCCCTCGCTTCTCATGCTAATTAGCCTTTTGGCACCTTGCGCCTGCGCAGAGCCTTCCAAGAATTGTGGGCAGGGGTCTTTGGGACGTGGGCAGGGGTCTTTGGGAGGAAGACCCCGAGTCTTCCTCACAGTGTACTTTTCACCTTTGGTCAGGAATCTGCTGAATTGGCATGTTTCTTAATTGCAAGAGCTGGTTGTTGCCAATTCTCCCGTTTGTTGTATCTTTATAATGAATTCCAATGTCCAGTTTCGAGAGTTATAGTCCTTACATTCGTTTCTCTGTCCGCCTGCCGCTTCCTTATCATGAGTTCCAGTGTCTTGTTTCGAGATATACAGTCCTTGTCTGGGGATTGTCCTTGCCTCCCCAATACCTCCTTAATCAATCCCCCCTTTTCTTTTCCCATGCAAATTCTTTTGCATCAGATACTTTCATTATTTACAGTAACACAACAAAGCAGGCATCTAAACAACATGCACACAAATATTCCTAACACTACTAATACGATTAGAGCAATGAATACTTGTTTCAACCATTGGAAATTGGGCAACCAGGAGGTTAACTTAGTCCATAGTTCACTAAAACTCCATGAAAGATCATCTTTACTGATCTCATGTAGGATCCTGGTCTGCTTCCATATTTCTTCCAGGTCGGTAGAGATCCTTCCACTCTGATCTACATACATACAACAACTTGTGTTTATTACTGTACAGACTCCCCCTTGAGTGGCCAGTAACAAGTCTAGGGCCATCCGATTTTGTAACACTACCTGTGATAAACTAGATATCTCTTCTTGTTGAGCCTTTATAGCATCCAGAATTTTGTTTTCTAACTTCTCTATAATTGCAGAAATATTAACTATTGCCTTTTCCAATTCACTCACTCCTAACCATGGGATAAACCATCGCACAAAACTATGAAAAGGGGTGTGTCTCTCTACCAATGGATTGTTAATTTTTCATCTGATTCTCCGGATATGATTTCTCAAGTAACCTCGAGGCACTACATCATGTACTGTCATATTGGGGACTACCGCTCCAAGAGTGCAAGTTCCCTTCCAATTCTCAGGCAAGACCTTACGGGCTGTATCATTGCATAGCCAATACCACCCTTTTCCTTCTGGAACCGTCCAGCTGGTTGAATTTGCCCAGCCGCTAGTCGTACTAATATCAATTGTTCAATTACAAGATGTCTGATTTCCCACATAAGTAGTACCCGTATTTATACAATGCTGTTTTCCTATACCCTTAGGCGGGTTACACCTTTGTACACATACATAATAGGATTCTAACGGCATGAAGCTACTCACTTCTAGTTCCAAAACTGCTTAATATTTTCGACCCCAAGATGTGTTTTCCCACAAATTAGTCCAAGATAAGTTTGCAGGCAAGGGAATCCCAATTAACGATACACCCTTATTCCCATGCTGTGGCAGATGGGTGCATACCCAACAGTTCGTCTTATTAGTTACTTGAGAAATTGTTTGTATTAAGGTCAGGTGTAAGTTCTCATCCCAAGTTGCCCACCCCAAATCCGAGAACCGCACCCCTGCAATCATTAGGATCTGGAAAACCGTAATTTTGTTGGTCCAATTGGAGTGGTGGTCTATATCCTCGCCGGGGCCTTCTTCACCCTTGAATTGTGGATCCAAGCTGCTTGCTTCTTAATCTTAATGGCGGTGTGTGTTGTCAGAAATACTTGGTGTGGTCCCATCCACTTTCCTTCCATTTTTCCTGCACGGGTTGTCCTGAAAAAGTCTTTATATATATATAATCCCCGAGCTTAAAGGGGTGGATTGGTTGATCCAACCCTCTAGCCCTGGTCCCTAAAACAAATGTATGTACTTTATTTAATTGTTTCTGAAGTTCAGTTATATAAGCATATAAATATTCTGATCGTAACTGCGTTAGGTCCTCTCCACTAAATAGAAATTGCTATGGCCTTCCATATAAGATTTTGAAGGGACTCAAATTTCCTTTTATTCTAGGTTTAACTCTAATTCCAAGTAATGCTAAAGGGAGGGATTGAGGCCATGACAAATTAGCTTCTTATCCAATTTTAGCTATTTATTGTTTAATTAAATGGTTCATTTTTTCTACCTGTCCACTTGCCTGTGGTCTATAAGGAGTATGCAGTTGCCAATCTATCTTTAGAATCTTACTTATCTGTTCTACCACTTGTGCACAAAAATGTGAAACTCTATCAGAAGACATTGCTACTAGAATCCCAAAGCATGGTATTATTTCATTTAACAAGACTTTAACCACTTCTCTTGCTTTGTTTGTTCGACAGGGAAAGGCTTCAGGCCTTCCTGAAAACGTGTCAGTCAGAACCAGTAAATAATGATATCCCCCTTTTCTAGGGAGTTCTGAAAAATCAATTTGCCACTGTTGCCCCGAATAATTTCCTTTACCGATTATTCCAAATTTTATTCTATCCTTGGTATTGTGTAAGCAAATGCTACATTGTTGAGTTACTTGTTTTATCATATCGTCCCACTAATGTCTGACTCAGGCTCTTATGCGGTGTGCCAGCTCCCCAATGCGTTTTATTGTGTTCTGTAAGAACTATGGGCCATGTCAAACTAGAGGGTATTACTATGTGGTTATCTTTTAAATATACTCATCCATCTGGTTTCATTTTACCTTTCAAGTCTTCAATTAATTTTAAGTCTTCTTTTGTATAATTTGGATATAGTTTGGATTTTACCGTCTGGTATCAAAGACAATGCCTTCACCTCAGTTATTTCAGCTGCCTGCTTAGCCTCTGCCAATCGATTTTCCAATTTCAAAATCGGTGTTCCCCTTTTGGTGTCCCTGACAATGCATGATAGCTACCTTTTCTGGTTGTTTTACAGCCTCTAACAATTTTAAAATTTCTTCAGCATACTTTGTGTTTTCACTGAGCGGTCAGCAATCCATGTTCTTTCCAAATTGCTCCATGAGCATGTACCACGCTGAATGTATATTTAGAATCTGTCCAAATATTTACCCTTTTTCCCGCTGCCAGTTCCAATGCTCTCGTGAGAGCAACTATCTCCGCCTTTTGAGCTGATGTTCCAGGGGGTAAAGGCTTAGACTCGATTACCTGCTGAGTAGTTGTTATAGCATATCCAGCTTTACGTTGTCTTTGCGTAACAAAACTGCTCCCATCCGGGAACCAAGTTTCTTCCGCATCTTCCATGGGCTCCTCCTTAAGGTCTGGTCGGCTGGAATACACAGTCTCTAGAGTTTCTAAACAATCGTGAATCACAGCTTGTGCCGGAGCATCACTAAGAAAAGAGGCTAGATTCACAATATGAATTATCACAATTTCCACGTCGTCCTGTTCTACCAATATTGCTTGATATTTCAAAATCATCAGTTCTTGTTTAAGTTGTTTAAAGACTTTTTGTGCTTCTCCAGTCCAGACTAACTTTGACTGGTTAATCTTTATCAATTCACATAGAGGCTTTACCAATAGTCCATAATTATAAATCCAAAGGCGACACCAACCTGTCATTCCTAAAAAGGTTTGTAGCTCCTTTACTATTTGAGGTTCTGGAGTCCAGCAAATGACTTCCTTATGTTCAGTTCCTAGTTCTCGTTGTCCTTCCGAAATGTCAAATCCCAGATAGGTCACACTTTGTTGAGCCAGCTGGACTTTCTGTCAAGAGACTTGATATCCATTTAAACCCAGAAAATTAAGACGACTTATAGTCCATTGAATACAACTCCCTTTAGTCTCGGTAGCTATTAAGAGATCATCTACATATTGTAACAAAGCACCTTCAGTGTCCGGAGGTATCCATGTTTCGAGTTCCCTTGCTAATTGGTTTCCAAAAATAGTGGGGCTATTCTTGAATCCTTGAGGTAGTAATGTCCACGTAAGCTGCGTCTTTCTGCCTGAATCGGGATTTTCCCATTCAAAGGCGAATAGGTTTTGGCTTTCTGTGGCTAAGCCTAGGCAGAAGAAGGCATCTTTTAAATCCAGTACGGTAAACCAGACTTGACTATTCTTTAATTTAGTCAGCAAAGCATAAGGGTTTGCCACTACTGGATGTATATCCTCAGTGATTTTATTTATGGCCCTCAAATCCTGAACTAGCCTATAGCTTTTTCATCTGCCTTTTTAATTGGCAATATGGGTGCATTGTATTCTGATTTGCATTCAATCAATAATCCATACTGTAAAAATTTATCAATTATCTCTTTAATTCCTTTCCTATCTTCTATCCTCAAAGGATATTACTTAACCTTAACGGGTTTCTCTCCTGGCTTTAATTTAATAATTATTAAGGTCACATTTTTAGCTCTTCCAGGGACTTCGGTAGCCCAAACTCCTGGACATACTTGATCTGTGATCTCTAAAGGTATTTCACTTTTAGGCTCAGTTTGTATTAGTGCCAAGCTTAACACATTTATTAGTTGTTCTTCTCCTGTTCTTAATTCCATTTTCCCTTTTTCAAAGACAATTTCTGCTCCTACTTGCTCTAATAAATCTCTACCTAAGAGTGCCCATGAGGAGCTAGGCATAGATAAAAATCTGTGTATGCCCCATTGTTTCCCTAACTTGTACTTCAAAGGTTCACAAAAATAAGCCTTTTCGGTTACACCTTGTCCTGGTTTCAGTTAGAACAGAGTTAATTTTCTTCCTAGTAGCTGGGAGAATGCTATGTTTTGGCTTAGGATGAGAAGAGTGCTGATAACACCCCGATGTTTCAGTTGTTGCAGAGCAATGCTTATACCAAGCCAAGGACATCTCAGCTTCTTGCTCTGTCCTGCCAACAGGCAGGCTGGGGGTGCAGTAAGAGCTGGGAGGGGACAGACCCAGGACAGGTGACCCAAACTAGCCAAAGGGGTATTCCATAGCATCTGACGTCAGGCTAAACAATACATAGGGGTGGCTAGCCAGGGGGAGGGGGCCGGACTGCTCGGGGTTAGGCTGGGCATCGGTCAGCGGGTGGTGAGCAATTGCATTGTGCATCACTTGTTTGTACACATTATTAGTAGTGGTACTATTATCATCGTATTATTATTATTACTATTATTATTATTATTATTATTATTATTATTATTATTATTATTATTATTATTATTATTTTGTCTTATTAAACTGTCTTTATCTCAACTCACAGGCTTCACTTTCCATTTCTCTCCCCCGTCCCAGAGAGGGAGGGGGAGGGTGAGTGAACAGCTGCGTGGTGTTTAGCTGCCGGCCGGGTTAAACCACGACACACCTTTTACCCTAACATAATAATTCTGTGAAGGCATTAATGCTTGATTTAGAACTGAATACGTTGCCCCATAGCAATAAGAAATTTCACTTCCATTCCTCCCCTAGCTTCATTATAACCAGTGGAGGATCCGCTAGGGTAGATTCCCCAGGTCCCCGTTATTCCTGTTGAAATCAGGGGTTGATTACCCTAGGAAAAGGCTAGTCAATTTGTCCTCCAAAGCCAGGTCCAAACCGTTTTGTTTTATTTATTTATTTTTTTATTTATTTATTTTCATTCCATTTCAGAGTTGGTCCAAAAATTCCATAGGGCTTTCTTTTAGACCTTCTTGGAAGCATATTCTCAATTCCCAATTCATCCAGGTTTTAGTATTTACTTAACCGTTCATGATTTTCAGGATGATTCGGGTCTTAGTGGGGGTCGGTCAGGGGAATGCAATTGTCCACAGTTCCCTGAACGGTCCCATCAGCAATCTGAGCTCGCACATGAACTCAGGTTGTTTTAAGAGTTGACCTCTTTTCTGTTTCTGTGACAACTCTCTCGGACCGATCATGGTCCCTTTGCCCTAATGGGCTAACACCCATGATTTTAAGATCTCTGCCTCGGGCAGAGGCAGAACTATTAACATTCCTACATCCTCTTTCCCTGCTCATTCAACTTCAAACACCTTTAACACTTTCAACAACCCTTTTAACACTTCTTTATCTTTCTCCAGCCTGTACTTCTCTAATGCCAACATCAAAGGTTCAGTCAGGGGCCAACTTAATTCCCTACCTTTTCCCACCAAGATGCTGAAACATCAGTATACAACATTTCCTCCTGTTCTGCTTCTCAAAAAACAACATTAACTGTAGCAAAATATTATAGTTTAAAGTTCCATTTAGGGGCCACTTTTCTCCACATTCCAGCTTATAAAGCGGCCACCACTGATTACGATATTTTATCAATGTTTTCCTGTTCACACTTCCACCGGCAGATCCTCCAATACCCTTCCAGTGACTTAAAACACATCCTAACACACTTTTCTTTAAAATTTCACTGCTTGTTTGCCCCCCCAGTTTCCAGTTTACACTTTCAGAATACACATGTTACTTACAAAAGCGTATCACAAAACGTATCACTCACAAAAATACGGGCACGCAATATCTTTCAGTAGCGATGCCACAAAACTACCGTTACCAGCAATATTGCCAAAATCACAGTAACATTAGTCAGAGTCAAATTCCACATGCGATAAGTCAGAAAACCGAACTGTGTAACACCGTAACGATATCTTTCTTATAACAATGCCACGAACCTACTATTACCACCAGGAAAATAGCCAAAATCGCAGTAACAATAACCAGAGTTAAATACCATACTCCATGAGTCAGAAAACCGAAATAGACAACACAATTCCAGATGGACCTTAAAGCGAGCTCCTTCCTTAAGGTCCCCAAACATGTACTTATGGTGCTAACCACAAAGTATATACCAAACACTGCCTCGCAGAAGATCACCTTCTGACTTACAGACAGTTCCAGATGACCGGTCTACCAGAAAACCAAACCAGAATAAAGAATATACTCACTTACAATGATGGGGTCCTTGTCTGCCTCCGCAGTGATCCGGTGAGTCGAGGAGTCCCTCCGGGAAATCCCGGGGGTACCCTAGGGAGTCCTGTTCCCAGCAAGTCCTGCAGTCCGGCAGAGAGGTTGTCCCATCTGGGTCGCCAAATTGATTCAAAGATCGAAGCCGAAATTCCTTTAAGTGGTATATTCTTTATTGCAGCGCTGGATGCACGGGGGATCTCTCCATCTATCGTGCATACCCAAAGCAGAAAGCAGTCTTGAATTTATACAATCAATCTATCAATATTCTACAAGCACCTATACATATGCATTACCTATCCCCGCCTTCCCTCGCTTCTCATGCTAATTAGCCTTTTGGCACCTTGCGCCTGCGCAGAGCCTTCCAAGAATTGTGGGCAGGGGTCTTTGGGACGTGGGCAGGGGTCTTTGGGAGGAAGACCCCGAGTCTTCCTCACAGTGTACTTTTCACCTTTGGTCAGGAATCTGCTGAATTGGCATGTTTCTTAATTGCAAGAGCTGGTTGTTGCCAATTCTCCCGTTTGTTGTATCTTTATAATGAATTCCAATGTCCAGTTTCGAGAGTTATAGTCCTTACATTCGTTTCTCTGTCCGCCTGCCGCTTCCTTATCATGAGTTCCAGTGTCTTGTTTCGAGATATACAGTCCTTGTCTGGGGATTGTCCTTGCCTCCCCAATACCTCCTTAATCAATCCCCCCTTTTCTTTTCCCATGCAAATTCTTTTGCATCAGATACTTTCATTATTTACAGTAACACAACAAAGCAGGCATCTAAACAACATGCACACAAATATTCCTAACACTACTAATACGATTAGAGCAATGAATACTTGTTTCAACCATTGGAAATTGGGCAACCAGGAGGTTAACTTAGTCCATAGTTCACTAAAACTCCATGAAAGATCATCTTTACTGATCTCATGTAGGATCCTGGTCTGCTTCCATATTTCTTCCAGGTCGGTAGAGATCCTTCCACTCTGATCTACATACATACAACAACTTGTGTTTATTACTGTACAGACTCCCCCTTGAGTGGCCAGTAACAAGTCTAGGGCCATCCGATTTTGTAACACTACCTGTGATAAACTAGATATCTCTTCTTGTTGAGCCTTTATAGCATCCAGAATTTTGTTTTCTAACTTCTCTATAATTGCAGAAATATTAACTATTGCCTTTTCCAATTCACTCACTCCTAACCATGGGATAAACCATCGCACAAAACTATGAAAAGGGGTGTGTCTCTCTACCAATGGATTGTTAATTTTTCATCTGATTCTCCGGATATGATTTCTCAAGTAACCTCGAGGCACTACATCATGTACTGTCATATTGGGGACTACCGCTCCAAGAGTGCAAGTTCCCTTCCAATTCTCAGGCAAGACCTTACGGGCTGTATCATTGCATAGCCAATACCACCCTTTTCCTTCTGGAACCGTCCAGCTGGTTGAATTTGCCCAGCCGCTAGTCGTACTAATATCAATTGTTCAATTACAAGATGTCTGATTTCCCACATAAGTAGTATCCGTATTTATACAATGCTGTTTTCCTATACCCTTAGGCGGGTTACACCTTTGTACACATACATAATAGGATTCTAACGGCATGAAGCTACTCACTTCTAGTTCCAAAACTGCTTAATATTTTCGACCCCAAGATGTGTTTTCCCACAAATTAGTCCAAGATAAGTTTGCAGGCAAGGGAATCCCAATTAACGATACACCCTTATTCCCATGCTGTGGCAGATGGGTGCATACCCAACAGTTCGTCTTATTAGTTACTTGAGAAATTGTTTGTATTAAGGTCAGGTGTAAGTTCTCATCCCAAGTTGCCCACCCCAAATCCGAGAACCGCACCCCTGCAATCATTAGGATCTGGAAAACCGTAATTTTGTTGGTCCAATTGGAGTGGTGGTCTATATCCTCGCCGGGGCCTTCTTCACCCTTGAATTGTGGATCCAAGCTGCTTGCTTCTTAATCTTAATGGCGGTGTGTGTTGTCAGAAATACTTGGTGTGGTCCCATCCACTTTCCTTCCATTTTTCCTGCACGGGTTGTCCTGAAAAAGTCTTTATATATATATAATCCCCGAGCTTAAAGGGGTGGATTGGTTGATCCAACCCTCTAGCCCTGGTCCCTAAAACAAATGTATGTACTTTATTTAATTGTTTCTGAAGTTCAGTTATATAAGCATATAAATATTCTGATCGTAACTGCGTTAGGTCCTCTCCACTAAATAGAAATTGCTATGGCCTTCCATATAAGATTTTGAAGGGACTCAAATTTCCTTTTATTCTAGGTTTAACTCTAATTCCAAGTAATGCTAAAGGGAGGGATTGAGGCCATGACAAATTAGCTTCTTATCCAATTTTAGCTATTTATTGTTTAATTAAATGGTTCATTTTTTCTACCTGTCCACTTGCCTGTGGTCTATAAGGAGTATGCAGTTGCCAATCTATCTTTAGAATCTTACTTATCTGTTCTACCACTTGTGCACAAAAATGTGAAACTCTATCAGAAGACATTGCTACTAGAATCCCAAAGCATGGTATTATTTCATTTAACAAGACTTTAACCACTTCTCTTGCTTTGTTTGTTCGACAGGGAAAGGCTTCAGGCCTTCCTGAAAACGTGTCAGTCAGAACCAGTAAATAATGATATCCCCCTTTTCTAGGGAGTTCTGAAAAATCAATTTGCCACTGTTGCCCCGAATAATTTCCTTTACCGATTATTCCAAATTTTATTCTATCCTTGGTATTGTGTAAGCAAATGCTACATTGTTGAGTTACTTGTTTTATCATATCGTCCCACTAATGTCTGACTCAGGCTCTTATGCAGTGTGCCAGCTCCCCAATGCGTTTTATTGTGTTCTGTAAGAACTATGGGCCATGTCAAACTAGAGGGTATTACTATGTGGTTATCTTTTAAATATACTCATCCATCTGGTTTCATTTTACCTTTCAAGTCTTCAATTAATTTTAAGTCTTCTTTTGTATAATTTGGATATAGTTTGGATTTTACCGTCTGGTATCAAAGACAATGCCTTCACCTCAGTTATTTCAGCTGCCTGCTTAGCCTCTGCCAATCGATTTTCCAATTTCAAAATCGGTGTTCCCCTTTTGGTGTCCCTGACAATGCATGATAGCTACCTTTTCTGGTTGTTTTACAGCCTCTAACAATTTTAAAATTTCTTCAGCATACTTTGTGTTTTCACTGAGCGGTCAGCAATCCATGTTCTTTCCAAATTGCTCCATGAGCATGTACCACGCCGAATGTATATTTAGAATCTGTCCAAATATTTACCCTTTTTCCCGCTGCCAGTTCCAATGCTCTCGTGAGAGCAACTATCTCCGCCTTTTGAGCTGATGTTCCAGGGGGTAAAGGCTTAGACTCGATTACCTGCTGAGTAGTTGTTATAGCATATCCAGCTTTACGTTGTCTTTGCGTAACAAAACTGCTCCCATCCGGGAACCAAGTTTCTTCCGCATCTTCCATGGGCTCCTCCTTAAGGTCTGGTCGGCTGGAATACACAGTCTCTAGAGTTTCTAAACAATCGTGAATCACAGCTTGTGCCGGAGCATCACTAAGAAAAGAGGCTAGATTCACAATATGAATTATCACAATTTCCACGTCGTCCTGTTCTACCAATATTGCTTGATATTTCAAAATCATCAGTTCTTGTTTAAGTTGTTTAAAGACTTTTTGTGCTTCTCCAGTCCAGACTAACTTTGACTGGTTAATCTTTATCAATTCACATAGAGGCTTTACCAATAGTCCATAATTATAAATCCAAAGGCGACACCAACCTGTCATTCCTAAAAAGGTTTGTAGCTCCTTTACCATTTGAGGTTCTGGAGTCCAGCAAATGACTTCCTTATGTTCAGTTCCTAGTTCTCGTTGTCCTTCCGAAATGTCAAATCCCAGATAGGTCACACTTTGTTGAGCCAGCTGGACTTTCTGTCAAGAGACTTGATATCCATTTAAACCCAGAAAATTAAGACGACTTATAGTCCATTGAATACAACTCCCTTTAGTCTCGGTAGCTATTAAGAGATCATCTACATATTGTAACAAAGCACCTTCAGTGTCCGGAGGTATCCATGTTTCGAGTTCCCTTGCTAATTGGTTTCCAAAAATAGTGGGGCTATTCTTGAATCCTTGAGGTAGTAATGTCCACGTAAGCTGCGTCTTTCTGCCTGAATCGGGATTTTCCCATTCAAAGGCGAATAGGTTTTGGCTTTCTGTGGCTAAGCCTAGGCAGAAGAAGGCATCTTTTAAATCCAGTACGGTAAACCAGACTTGACTATTCTTTAATTTAGTCAGCAAAGCATAAGGGTTTGCCACTACTGGATGTATATCCTCAGTGATTTTATTTATGGCCCTCAAATCCTGAACTAGCCTATAGCTTTTTCATCTGCCTTTTTAATTGGCAATATGGGTGCATTGTATTCTGATTTGCATTCAATCAATAATCCATACTGTAAAAATTTATCAATTATCTCTTTAATTCCTTTCCTATCTTCTATCCTCAAAGGATATTACTTAACCTTAACGGGTTTCTCTCCTGGCTTTAATTTAATAATTATTAAGGTCACATTTTTAGCTCTTCCAGGGACTTCGGTAGCCCAAACTCCTGGACATACTTGATCTGTGATCTCTAAAGGTATTTCACTTTTAGGCTCAGTTTGTATTAGTGCCAAGCTTAACACATTTATTAGTTGTTCTTCTCCTGTTCTTAATTCCATTTTCCCTTTTTCAAAGACAATTTCTGCTCCTACTTGCTCTAATAAATCTCTACCTAAGAGTGCCCATGAGGAGCTAGGCATAGATAAAAATCTGTGTATGCCCCATTGTTTCCCTAACTTGTACTTCAAAGGTTCACAAAAATAAGCCTTTTCGGTTACACCTTGTCCTGGTTTCAGTTAGAACAGAGTTAATTTTCTTCCTAGTAGCTGGGAGAATGCTATGTTTTGGCTTAGGATGAGAAGAGTGCTGATAACACCCCGATGTTTCAGTTGTTGCAGAGCAATGCTTATACCAAGCCAAGGACATCTCAGCTTCTTGCTCTGTCCTGCCAACAGGCAGGCTGGGGGTGCAGTAAGAGCTGGGAGGGGACAGACCCAGGACAGGTGACCCAAACTAGCCAAAGGGGTATTCCATAGCATCTGACGTCAGGCTAAACAATACATAGGGGTGGCTAGCCAGGGGGAGGGGGCCGGACTGCTCGGGGTTAGGCTGGGCATCGGTCAGCGGGTGGTGAGCAATTGCATTGTGCATCACTTGTTTGTACACATTATTAGTAGTGGTACTATTATCATCGTATTATTATTATTACTATTATTATTATTATTATTATTATTATTATTATTATTATTATTATTATTATTATTATTATTATTATTATTATTATTATTATTATTATTTTGTCTTATTAAACTGTCTTTATCTCAACTCACAGGCTTCACTTTCCATTTCTCTCCCCCGTCCCAGAGAGGGAGGGGGAGGGTGAGTGAACAGCTGCGTGGTGTTTAGCTGCCGGCCGGGTTAAACCACGACACACCTTTTACCCTAACATAATAATTCTGTGAAGGCATTAATGCTTGATTTAGAACTGAATACGTTGCCCCATAGCAATAAGAAATTTCACTTCCATTCCTCCCCTAGCTTCATTATAACCAGTGGAGGATCCGCTAGGGTAGATTCCCCAGGTCCCCGTTATTCCTGTTGAAATCAGGGGTTGATTACCCTAGGAAAAGGCTAGTCAATTTGTCCTCCAAAGCCAGGTCCAAACCGTTTTGTTTTATTTATTTATTTTTTTATTTATTTATTTTCATTCCATTTCAGAGTTGGTCCAAAAATTCCATAGGGCTTTCTTTTAGACCTTCTTGGAAGCATATTCTCAATTCCCAATTCATCCAGGTTTTAGTATTTACTTAACCGTTCATGATTTTCAGGATGATTCGGGTCTTAGTGGGGGTCGGTCAGGGGAATGCAATTGTCCACAGTTCCCTGAACGGTCCCATCAGCAATCTGAGCTCGCACATGAACTCAGGTTGTTTTAAGAGTTGACCTCTTTTCTGTTTCTGTGACAACTCTCTCGGACCGATCATGGTCCCTTTGCCCTAATGGGCTAACACCCATGATTTTAAGATCTCTGCCTCGGGCAGAGGCAGAACTATTAACATTCCTACATCCTCTTTCCCTGCTCATTCAACTTCAAACACCTTTAACACTTTCAACAACCCTTTTAACACTTCTTTATCTTTCTCCAGCCTGTACTTCTCTAATGCCAACATCAAAGGTTCAGTCAGGGGCCAACTTAATTCCCTACCTTTTCCCACCAAGATGCTGAAACATCAGTATACAACATTTCCTCCTGTTCTGCTTCTCAAAAAACAACATTAACTGTAGCAAAATATTATAGTTTAAAGTTCCATTTAGGGGCCACTTTTCTCCACATTCCAGCTTATAAAGCGGCCACCACTGATTACGATATTTTATCAATGTTTTCCTGTTCACACTTCCACCGGCAGATCCTCCAATACCCTTCCAGTGACTTAAAACACATCCTAACACACTTTTCTTTAAAATTTCACTGCTTGTTTGCCCCCCCAGTTTCCAGTTTACACTTTCAGAATACACATGTTACTTACAAAAGCGTATCACAAAACGTATCACTCACAAAAATACGGGCACGCAATATCTTTCAGTAGCGATGCCACAAAACTACCGTTACCAGCAATATTGCCAAAATCACAGTAACATTAGTCAGAGTCAAATTCCACATGCGATAAGTCAGAAAACCGAACTGTGTAACACCGTAACGATATCTTTCTTATAACAATGCCACGAACCTACTATTACCACCAGGAAAATAGCCAAAATCGCAGTAACAATAACCAGAGTTAAATACCATACTCCATGAGTCAGAAAACCGAAATAGACAACACAATTCCAGATGGACCTTAAAGCGAGCTCCTTCCTTAAGGTCCCCAAACATGTACTTATGGTGCTAACCACAAAGTATATACCAAACACTGCCTCGCAGAAGATCACCTTCTGACTTACAGACAGTTCCAGATGACCGGTCTACCAGAAAACCAAACCAGAATAAAGAATATACTCACTTACAATGATGGGGTCCTTGTCTGCCTCCGCAGTGATCCGGTGAGTCGAGGAGTCCCTCCGGGAAATCCCGGGGGTACCCTAGGGAGTCCTGTTCCCAGCAAGTCCTGCAGTCCGGCAGAGAGGTTGTCCCATCTGGGTCGCCAAATTGATTCAAAGATCGAAGCCGAAATTCCTTTAAGTGGTATATTCTTTATTGCAGCGCTGGATGCACGGGGGATCTCTCCATCTATCGTGCATACCCAAAGCAGAAAGCAGTCTTGAATTTATACAATCAATCTATCAATATTCTACAAGCACCTATACATATGCATTACCTATCCCCGCCTTCCCTCGCTTCTCATGCTAATTAGCCTTTTGGCACCTTGCGCCTGCGCAGAGCCTTCCAAGAATTGTGGGCAGGGGTCTTTGGGACGTGGGCAGGGGTCTTTGGGAGGAAGACCCCGAGTCTTCCTCACAGTGTACTTTTCACCTTTGGTCAGGAATCTGCTGAATTGGCATGTTTCTTAATTGCAAGAGCTGGCTGTTGCCAATTCTCCCGTTTGTTGTATCTTTATAATGAATTCCAATGTCCAGTTTCGAGAGTTATAGTCCTTACATTCGTTTCTCTGTCCGCCTGCCGCTTCCTTATCATGAGTTCCAGTGTCTTGTTTCGAGATATACAGTCCTTGTCTGGGGATTGTCCTTGCCTCCCCAATACCTCCTTAATCAATCCCCCCTTTTCTTTTCCCATGCAAATTCTTTTGCATCAGATACTTTCATTATTTACAGTAACACAACAAAGCAGGCATCTAAACAACATGCACACAAATATTCCTAACACTACTAATACGATTAGAGCAATGAATACTTGTTTCAACCATTGGAAATTGGGCAACCAGGAGGTTAACTTAGTCCATAGTTCACTAAAACTCCATGAAAGATCATCTTTACTGATCTCATGTAGGATCCTGGTCTGCTTCCATATTTCTTCCAGGTCGGTAGAGATCCTTCCACTCTGATCTACATACATACAACAACTTGTGTTTATTACTGTACAGACTCCCCCTTGAGTGGCCAGTAACAAGTCTAGGGCCATCCGATTTTGTAACACTACCTGTGATAAACTAGATATCTCTTCTTGTTGAGCCTTTATAGCATCCAGAATTTTGTTTTCTAACTTCTCTATAATTGCAGAAATATTAACTATTGCCTTTTCCAATTCACTCACTCCTAACCATGGGATAAACCATCGCACAAAACTATGAAAAGGGGTGTGTCTCTCTACCAATGGATTGTTAATTTTTCATCTGATTCTCCGGATATGATTTCTCAAGTAACCTCGAGGCACTACATCATGTACTGTCATACTGGGGACTACCGCTCCAAGAGTGCAAGTTCCCTTCCAATTCTCAGGCAAGACCTTACGGGCTGTATCATTGCATAGCCAATACCACCCTTTTCCTTCTGGAACCGTCCAGCTGGTTGAATTTGCCCAGCCGCTAGTCGTACTAATATCAATTGTTCAATTACAAGATGTCTGATTTCCCACATAAGTAGTACCCGTATTTATACAATGCTGTTTTCCTATACCCTTAGGCGGGTTACACCTTTGTACACATACATAATAGGATTCTAACGGCATGAAGCTACTCACTTCTAGTTCCAAAACTGCTTAATATTTTCGACCCCAAGATGTGTTTTCCCACAAATTAGTCCAAGATAAGTTTGCAGGCAAGGGAATCCCAATTAACGATACACCCTTATTCCCATGCTGTGGCAGATGGGTGCATACCCAACAGTTCGTCTTATTAGTTACTTGAGAAATTGTTTGTATTAAGGTCAGGTGTAAGTTCTCATCCCAAGTTGCCCACCCCAAATCCGAGAACCGCACCCCTGCAATCATTAGGATCTGGAAAACCGTAATTTTGTTGGTCCAATTGGAGTGGTGGTCTATATCCTCGCCGGGGCCTTCTTCACCCTTGAATTGTGGATCCAAGCTGCTTGCTTCTTAATCTTAATGGCGGTGTGTGTTGTCAGAAATACTTGGTGTGGTCCCATCCACTTTCCTTCCATTTTTCCTGCACGGGTTGTCCTGAAAAAGTCTTTATATATATATAATCCCCGAGCTTAAAGGGGTGGATTGGTTGATCCAACCCTCTAGCCCTGGTCCCTAAAACAAATGTATGTACTTTATTTAATTGTTTCTGAAGTTCAGTTATATAAGCATATAAATATTCTGATCGTAACTGCGTTAGGTCCTCTCCACTAAATAGAAATTGCTATGGCCTTCCATATAAGATTTTGAAGGGACTCAAATTTCCTTTTATTCTAGGTTTAACTCTAATTCCAAGTAATGCTAAAGGGAGGGATTGAGGCCATGACAAATTAGCTTCTTATCCAATTTTAGCTATTTATTGTTTAATTAAATGGTTCATTTTTTCTACCTGTCCACTTGCCTGTGGTCTATAAGGAGTATGCAGTTGCCAATCTATCTTTAGAATCTTACTTATCTGTTCTACCACTTGTGCACAAAAATGTGAAACTCTATCAGAAGACATTGCTACTAGAATCCCAAAGCATGGTATTATTTCATTTAACAAGACTTTAACCACTTCTCTTGCTTTGTTTGTTCGACAGGGAAAGGCTTCAGGCCTTCCTGAAAACGTGTCAGTCAGAACCAGTAAATAATGATATCCCCCTTTTCTAGGGAGTTCTGAAAAATCAATTTGCCACTGTTGCCCCGAATAATTTCCTTTACCGATTATTCCAAATTTTATTCTATCCTTGGTATTGTGTAAGCAAATGCTACATTGTTGAGTTACTTGTTTTATCATATCGTCCCACTAATGTCTGACTCAGGCTCTTATGCAGTGTGCCAGCTCCCCAATGCGTTTTATTGTGTTCTGTAAGAACTATGGGCCATGTCAAACTAGAGGGTATTACTATGTGGTTATCTTTTAAATATACTCATCCATCTGGTTTCATTTTACCTTTCAAGTCTTCAATTAATTTTAAGTCTTCTTTTGTATAATTTGGATATAGTTTGGATTTTACCGTCTGGTATCAAAGACAATGCCTTCACCTCAGTTATTTCAGCTGCCTGCTTAGCCTCTGCCAATCGATTTTCCAATTTCAAAATCGGTGTTCCCCTTTTGGTGTCCCTGACAATGCATGATAGCTACCTTTTCTGGTTGTTTTACAGCCTCTAACAATTTTAAAATTTCTTCAGCATACTTTGTGTTTTCACTGAGCGGTCAGCAATCCATGTTCTTTCCAAATTGCTCCATGAGCATGTACCACGCCGAATGTATATTTAGAATCTGTCCAAATATTTACCCTTTTTCCCGCTGCCAGTTCCAATGCTCTCGTGAGAGCAACTATCTCCGCCTTTTGAGCTGATGTTCCAGGGGGTAAAGGCTTAGACTCGATTACCTGCTGAGTAGTTGTTATAGCATATCCAGCTTTACGTTGTCTTTGCGTAACAAAACTGCTCCCATCCGGGAACCAAGTTTCTTCCGCGTCTTCCATGGGCTCCTCCTTAAGGTCTGGTCGGCTGGAATACACAGTCTCTAGAGTTTCTAAACAATCGTGAATCACAGCTTGTGCCGGAGCATCACTAAGAAAAGAGGCTAGATTCACAATATGAATTATCACAATTTCCACGTCGTCCTGTTCTACCAATATTGCTTGATATTTCAAAATCATCAATTCTTGTTTAAGCTGTTTAAAGACTTTTTGTGCTTCTCCAGTCCAGACTAACTTTGACTGGTTAATCTTTATCAATTCACATAGAGGCTTTACCAATAGTCCATAATTATAAATCCAAAGGCGACACCAACCTGTCATTCCTAAAAAGCTTTGTAGCTCCTTTACCATTTGAGGTTCTGGAGTCCGGCAAATGACTTCCTTATGTTCAGTTCCTAGTTCTCGTTGTCCTTCCGAAATGTCAAATCCCAGATAGGTCACACTTTGTTGAGCCAGCTGGACTTTCTGTCAAGAGACTTGATATCCATTTAAACCCAGAAAATTAAGACGACTTATAGTCCATTGAATACAACTCCCTTTAGTCTCGGTAGCTATTAAGAGATCATCTACATATTGTAACAAAGCACCTTCAGTGTCCGGAGGTATCCATGTTTCGAGTTCCCTTGCTAATTGGTTTCCAAAAATAGTGGGGCTATTCTTGAATCCTTGAGGTAGTAATGTCCACGTAAGCTGCGTCTTTCTGCCTGAATCGGGATTTTCCCATTCAAAGGCGAATAGGTTTTGGCTTTCTGTGGCTAAGCCTAGGCAGAAGAAGGCATCTTTTAAATCCAGTACGGTAAACCAGACTTGACTATTCTTTAATTTAGTCAGCAAAGTATAAGGGTTTGCCACTACTGGATGTATATCCTCAGTGATTTTATTTATGGCCCTCAAATCCTGAACTAGCCTATAGCTTTTTCATCTGCCTTTTTAATTGGCAATATGGGTGCATTGTATTCTGATTCGCATTCAATCAATAATCCATACTGTAAAACTTTATCAATTATCTCTTTAATTCCTTTCCTATCTTCTATCCTCAAAGGATATTACTTAACCTTAACGGGTTTCTCTCCTGGCTTTAATTTAATAATTATTAAGGTCACATTTTTAGCTCTTCCAGGGACTTCGGTAGCCCAAACTCCTGGACATACTTGATCTGTGATCTCTAAAGGTATTTCACTTTTAGGCTCAGTTTGTATTAGTGCCAAGCTTAACACATTTATTAGTTGTTCTTCTCCTGTTCTTAATTCCATTTTCCCTTTTTCAAAGACAATTTCTGCTCCTACTTGCTCTAATAAATCTCTACCTAAGAGTGCCCATGAGGAGCTAGGCATAGATAAAAATCTGTGTATGCCCCATTGTTTCCCTAACTTGTACTTCAAAGGTTCACAAAAATAAGCCTTTTTGGTTACACCTTGTCCTGGTTTCAGTTAGAACAGAGTTAATTTTCTTCCTAGTAGCTGGGAGAATGCTATGTTTTGGCTTAGGATGAGAAGAGTGCTGATAACACCCCGATGTTTCAGTTGTTGCAGAGCAATGCTTATACCAAGCCAAGGACATCTCAGCTTCTTGCTCTGTCCTGCCAACAGGCAGGCTGGGGGTGCAGTAAGAGCTGGGAGGGGACAGACCCAGGACAGGTGACCCAAACTAGCCAAAGGGGTATTCCATAGCATCTGACGTCAGGCTAAACAATACATAGGGGTGGCTAGCCAGGGGGAGGGGGCCGGACTGCTCGGGGTTAGGCTGGGCATCGGTCAGCGGGTGGTAAGCAATTGCATTGTGCATCACTTGTTTGTACACATCATTAGTAGTGGTACTATTATCATCATTGTATTATTATTATTATTATTATTATTATTATTATTATTATTATTATTTTGTCTTATTAAACTGTCTTTATCTCAACTCACAGGCTTCACTTTCCATTTCTCTCCCCCGTCCCAGAGAGGGAGGGGGAGGGTAAGCGAACAGCTGCGTGGTGTTTAGCTGCCGGCCGGGTTAAACCACGACACACCTTTTACCCTAACATAATAATTCTGTGAAGGCATTAATGCTTGATTTAGAACTGAATACGTTGCCCCATAGCAATAAGAAATTTCACTTCCATTCCTCCCCTAGCTTCATTATAACCAGTGGAGGATCCGCTAGGGTAGATTCCCCAGGTCCCCGTTATTCCTGTTGAAATCAGGGGTTGATTACCCTAGGAAAAGGCTAGTCAATTTGTCCTCCAAAGCCAGGTCCAAACCGTTTTGTTTTATTTATTTATTTTTTTATTTATTTATTTTCATTCCATTTCAGAGTTGGTCCAAAAATTCCATAGGGCTTTCTTTTAGACCTTCTTGGAAGCATATTCTCAATTCCCAATTCATCCAGGTTTTAGTATTTACTTAACCGTTCATGATTTTCAGGATGATTCGGGTCTTAGTGGGGGTCGGTCAGGGGAATGCAATTGTCCACAGTTCCCTGAATGGTCCCATCAGCAATCTGAGCTCGCACATGAACTCAGGTTGTTTTAAGAGTTGACCTCTTTTCTGTTTCTGTGACAACTCTCTCGGACCGATCATGGTCCCTTTGCCCTAATGGGCTAACACCCATGATTTTAAGATCTCTGCCTCGGGCAGAGGCAGAACTATTAACATTCCTACATCCTCTTTCCCTGCTCATTCAACTTCAAACACCTTTAACACTTTCAACAACCCTTTTAACACTTCTTTATCTTTCTCCAGCCTGTACTTCTCTAATGCCAACATCAAAGGTTCAGTCAGGGGCCAACTTAATTCCCTACCTTTTCCCACCAAGATGCTGAAACATCAGTATACAACATTTCCTCCTGTTCTGCTTCTCAAAAAACAACATTAACTGTAGCAAAATATTATAGTTTAAAGTTCCATTTAGGGGCCACTTTTCTCCACATTCCAGCTTATAAAGCGGCCACCACTGATTACGATATTTTATCAATGTTTTCCTGTTCACACTTCCACCGGCAGATCCTCCAATACCCTTCCAGTGACTTAAAACACATCCTAACACACTTTTCTTTAAAATTTCACTGCTTGTTTGCCCCCCCAGTTTCCAGTTTACACTTTCAGAATACACATGTTACTTACAAAAGCGTATCACAAAACGTATCACTCACAAAAATACGGGCACGCAATATCTTTCAGTAGCGATGCCACAAAACTACCGTTACCAGCAATATTGCCAAAATCACAGTAACATTAGTCAGAGTCAAATTCCACATGCGATAAGTCAGAAAACCGAACTGTGTAACACCGTAACGATATCTTTCTTATAACAATGCCACGAACCTACTATTACCACCAGGAAAATAGCCAAAATCGCAGTAACAATAACCAGAGTTAAATACCATACTCCATGAGTCAGAAAACCGAAATAGACAACACAATTCCAGATGGACCTTAAAGCGAGCTCCTTCCTTAAGGTCCCCAAACATGTACTTATGGTGCTAACCACAAAGTATATACCAAACACTGCCTCGCAGAAGATCACCTTCTGACTTACAGACAGTTCCAGATGACCGGTCTACCAGAAAACCAAACCAGAATAAAGAATATACTCACTTACAATGATGGGGTCCTTGTCTGCCTCCGCAGTGATCCGGTGAGTCGAGGAGTCCCTCCGGGAAATCCCGGGGGTACCCTAGGGAGTCCTGTTCCCAGCAAGTCCTGCAGTCCGGCAGAGAGGTTGTCCCATCTGGGTCGCCAAATTGATTCAAAGATCGAAGCCGAAATTCCTTTAAGTGGTATATTCTTTATTGCAGCGCTGGATGCACGGGGGATCTCTCCATCTATCGTGCATACCCAAAGCAGAAAGCAGTCTTGAATTTATACAATCAATCTATCAATATTCTACAAGCACCTATACATATGCATTACCTATCCCCGCCTTCCCTCGCTTCTCATGCTAATTAGCCTTTTGGCACCTTGCGCCTGCGCAGAGCCTTCCAAGAATTGTGGGCAGGGGTCTTTGGGACGTGGGCAGGGGTCTTTGGGAGGAAGACCCCGAGTCTTCCTCACAGTGTACTTTTCACCTTTGGTCAGGAATCTGCTGAATTGGCATGTTTCTTAATTGCAAGAGCTGGTTGTTGCCAATTCTCCCGTTTGTTGTATCTTTATAATGAATTCCAATGTCCAGTTTCGAGAGTTATAGTCCTTACATTCGTTTCTCTGTCCGCCTGCCGCTTCCTTATCATGAGTTCCAGTGTCTTGTTTCGAGATATACAGTCCTTGTCTGGGGATTGTCCTTGCCTCCCCAATAGCTCCTTAATCAGCCTGCACACAATTATCTGAGAATGAAAGCTGCTTTCCAGTAATTCAGAAAGCCAAGTTACGTCTCAGCCTTGAGCATCTCGGGCTTTTGGGCCTGTCTGTAATATTTGGCACCAACACTAATACTTTTTTTGGCATATGTTTAGCGTTTGGGGCCTGTGTCTGGGATTTGGGCCCTGTCTCGTACCACTGGGGCTTTGTCCTGGGTTTTGGAGCCTGCCTCTAGAGTTCAGGGCCTGTGATTAGGCTTTTGGGGTCTGTGTCTGGGGGCCGGTATCTGGGGGCAAGGGGGGAGCTGCTTGTAGACCCTAGGGGCCAGCATTGAGGGGGTTGGGAGCTGACTGTACACCTTTGGGGCCTGCTTCTCGGGGGGGGGGGGTTGAGACCTGCATCTGGGGGAGGGGTGGGAGCTCTTTGTATTCCTTTGGAGCCTGTGTCGGGGGGCGGGGGGGGGGGGGGGGGGAAGGGGAGTGTTGGTTGGGAGCTGCTTGTACACTGTTGGAGCCTGGGTTGAGGGAGGAGGTTTGGAGCTGCTTCTACACCTTTGGGCCTGGCATCGGGGGTAGGGGGTTGGGTGCTGGTTGTAGGGGCCTGTGTTTGGGGGGGGGGCTTGGGACCTGCGTCTGGGGGAGGGGTGGGAGCTGCTTGTACACCTTTGGGGCCTGCATCTGTGGGGGGTCAGGGCCTGTGTCTAGCGGGCTGGGAACTGCTTGTACAATGTAGGAATCTGTTTCTGCAGGGTGGCTGGGAGCTGTTTGTACAACTTTGGGGCCAGCATCTGGGGGTGGCTGGGAGCTGCCTGTACACTGTAGGGGCCTGAGTTTGTGGGGGCCTTGGGGGCCTCCCTCGGGGGGGGGGGGGGAGGGTTGGGAGCTGCTTGTATAGGGTAGGGGGCCTGCCTGGCAGGGGTTGGGAGCTGCTTGTAGAATTTGGGTCGCTGTGTCTGGGGGGGGGGGTTGGGGCCTGTGTCTCAGGGGTGTTGGGAACTGGTTGTACACCTGTGGGTCCTGTCTCTGGGGGGGGAGCTACTTGTACCCTTACCATAAGCCGTACTCTAACACATACTTCTACCAGTACCCTTACCCTTACCGTAACCCTTACCTTTACCCTTACTCTTACCCTTACCAAAGCATTACCCTTACTCTTAACGTAAGCCTAAACCTTAACCTTATCCTTACACTTACACTTACCGTAACCCTTACCCTTTCTGCTACACTTACCCTTAGCCTAAATCTAAACCTTACACTTACCCTAACCCTAACACTTACCCTTACCATTACCCATATACTTACTCTTACCCTAACCCTAAATCTTACTCAAACACTTACCCTGACCCTTACATTAACCCTAAACCGTACCCTAAAACTTACACTTACTCTTAACCTTAACCTTACGCTTAACCTTAACCTACTACTTACCCTTTCTTATCCGTCACCATACACCTAAAATTAACCCTAACCATTACCCTAACACTTACCCTTACCCTAACCCAAACCCTAATCCTAACTCTAAACCTTACCCTGACTTGTACACTTATCCTTATCCTTACACTTACCCTAACACTTACCCTTACACTTATCCTTATACATATAACTTACCCTTACCCTAAAACTTAACCTTAACCTAACTCTAACCCTAAACCTTACCTTAACCCTTACCCTGACCCTTACATTAACCCTTACCCTTACCCTAAAACTTACACTTACTCTTAACCTTAACCTTACCCTTAACCTTAACCTAATACTTACCCTTCCGTTTCCCTCACCCTAACCCTAAAATTAACCCTAACTATTACCCTAACACCTACCCTTACCCTAACCCTTACTCTAACCCTTACAATGACCCGTACCCTTACACATACACTTACACTTACTCTTACCCTAAACCTTACCCTTACCATAAGCCATATTCTAACAAATTCTACCCGTACCCTTACCCTTACCGTAATCCTTACCCTTTATGTTACCCTAAACCTTACCCTTACCCTAACACTTACCCTTATCGTAAACCTTACCCTTTCTGCTACATTTACCATTAGCCTAAATCTAAACCTTACACTTACCCTTACCTTAACCCAATACTTACCCTTACGTTTCCCTCACCCTAACCCTAAAATTAACCCTAACCATTATTCTAACACTTACCCTTACCCTAACCCTAACCCTTACTCTAACCCTTACCCTGACCCATACCCTTACACTCACCCTTACCCTTACATTACCCTAACTCTTACCCATACCATAACCCATACCCTAACACATATTTGTACCCTTAACCTTACCGTTACCCTTACCCTTACTCTATCCGTTACCCTTACGCTTACCCTTAACATAAACCTTACCATTAATCTTACCCTTACGCTAACCCTTACCCTTACCCTATCCCTTACACTTATCCTTATCCATACCCTTAACCTTACCCCAACCCTTACCCTTAAGCTGAACCTAACCCTAAACCTTACCCCAAACCTTTCCCTGAACCTTACATTAACCCTAACCCTTAACCTAAACCTTACACTTACTCTTAACCTTAACCTTACCCTTAACCTTAAGCTAGTACTTAACCTTACATTTTTCTCACCCTAATCCTAAAATTAACCCTAACCATTACCCTAACACTTAACCGTTACACTTACCCTTATTCTATCCGTTACTCTTACACTTTCCCTTAACATAAACCTTACCCTTTACCTTACCCTTACCATAAGCCATACATCAACACTTACATGTACACTTACGCTTACACTTATCCTAGTAATTACTCGTACAATTACCCTTAACCTAACCATAAACATTAAGGATAAGCTTAAGGGTCACCCTTAAGGTTAACGTTATCCTAACACTTACACTTAAGTTCATGGTAAGGGTTAGAGTAAGGGTAAGTGTTAGGGTAATGGTTAGGCTAATTTTAGGTTTAGGGTGAGGGAAATGGAAGGGTAAGTATTAGGTTAAGTTTAAGGATAAGGTTAAGAGTTATGGTAAGGGTTAGGTTTAATGTAAGGGTAAGGGTTTGGGAAACGTTTAGGATAAGGGTAAGAGAAGGGATAATGGTAAGGGTAAGGATGATGTTTAGTGTAAGGGTTAGATTTAGTTAAGGGTAAGGGTTAGTGTAAGTTTAAGAGTAAGGGTAAGTGTAAGGGTATGTGTAAAAGTACGGGTAATTGTAAGGGTTTGAGTAAGGGTTAGGGTAAGGGTAAGTGTTAGGGTAATGGTTAGGGTTAATTTTAGGGTTAGGGTGAGGGAAACGTAAGAGTAAGTATTAGGTTACAGCTAAAGTTAAGGTTAAGAGTAAGTGTAAGGTTTAGGGTAATGGTTAGGGTTAATTTTAGGGTTAGGGTGAGGGAAACGTAAGAGTAAGTATTAGGTTACAGCTAAAGTTAAGGTTAAGAGTAAGTGTAAGGTTTAGTGTAAGGATTAGGGTTAATGTAAGGGTCAAGGTAAGGGTTGGGGTAAAGGTTTAGGTAAAGGGTAAAAATATGTATATTTTAAGGGTGAGGGGTTAGGGTAATGGTTAGATTTTAGTTAGATTTAGGTAAGGGTGAGGGTTCGGGTAAGGTTTAGAATTAGGCAAAGGGTAAGTGTAGCAGAAAGGGTAAGGTTTAGGATAAGGGTAAGTGTTAGGATAAGGGTAAGGTTTAGGGTTAGCTTAATAGTAAGGTTAAGGGTAATTGTACGAGTAATTGCTAGGGTAAGTGCAAGCGTAAGTGTACATGTAAGTGTTGTTGTATGGCTTATGATAAGGGTAAGGTCAAGGGTAAGGTTTATGTTAAGGGTAAGCGTAAGGGTAACGGATAGAGTAAGGGTAAGGGTAAGGTTAAGGGTAACGGTAAGGTTAAGGGTACAAATATGTGTTAGGGTATGGGTAAGAATTAGGGTAAGTATAAGGGTAAGGGTAAATGTAAGGGTACAGGTCAGGGTAAGGGTTAGAGTAAGGGTTAGGGTTAGGGTAAGGTTAAATGTTAGGGTAATGGTTAGGGTTAGTTTTAGGGTTAAAGTCAGGAAAACGTATGCGTAAGTATTAGGTGAATGTTAAGGGTAAGGTTAAGGTTAAGAGTAAGTGTAAGTTTTAGGGTAAGGGTTAGGGTTAATGTAAGGGTCAGGGTAAGGGTTGGGGTAAGGTTTAGGGTAAGGGTTAGGTTAAGGATAAATGTTAGGGTAAGGGTAAGGTTAATGGTAACCGTAAGTGTAAAGGTAAGGGTTACGGTAAGGGTAAGAATAAGGGTATGGGTAATGGTAAGGGTGAGGGTTAGGCTAAGGGTAAGTGTAAGGTTTAGATTTCAGCTAAGGGTAAGTGTAGCAGAAAGGGTAAGCTTTAAAGTAAGGTTTAAGGTTTAGGCTTAGGTTAAGGGTAAGGGTACGGGTCAGGGTAAGGGTTAGAGTAAGGGTTTGAGTAAGGGTAAGGGTAAGGGTTAGGATAAGTGTAAGGGTGCAAGCAAGGATTAGGGCAAGAGTAAGTGTAAGGGTAATAGAAAGGGTTAGGGTAAGTGTAAGGGTAAGGGAATGTGTTAGGATATGTTTTAGGGGAAGCAGAAGGGTAAGGGTTAGGTTAAGTGTAAGGGGAAGGGGAAGGTAAGGGGAAGGGTTGGAGTAAGGTATAGGGTAAGGGTAAGGTTATGGTTAAAGGAAAGAGTAAGGGTAAGGAAAAAGTAAAGGTAAGGATTTGGGTAATGGTAAGGGTGAGAAGGTTTAGGGTAAGGGTTACAGTAAGGGTTTGGTAACGCAGTGTACAACCTGGGATGTCACACGCAGAGCTGCCTCTGGCAAGGTGAGTGAGGAACAGATGTAGCAGTTGTTGTGTTGTAGGTCTCACTGTTCCTCTAGGCATCCCCTCTTTGTCTTTTAGAGGTGTTGTAGCTGTTTGAAGAGGGTAGATTGAAGCATCTGCCTCGGGGGCTGGTAAGCGGCAGAGGTAAGGGAGCAGATGAGAGTAACTTACCTAGTTGTGCTGTGTCTTTGGATGCTGCATCGGCCTATGCGTTTCTTTTTCTTTCACAGGTGTCTCGCACAGGCTCAAAGGAGCAAACTGCACTCTGAAGAGCTGTGTAAGAAGAGGGGCTGGTCATGAGCTGGGTTGGAGCAGAACGACCAAGTAGCACAAGGTGACTATGAAAGGTGTCCGTCTTGCTTTGCAGGTGCCGTGGCAGGCTCTCCACAGAAGTGGATAAGGATATGAGATAAGGCCAGAGAGCGACAAGGAGCGGCACGTGCAGGGATGGTTTTGAAGCGCTGCGGTGGCTTACTCTTCTGTTCATCAGGTGCCACAGGCAAGGTGGGTTGTAACATCAGTCGTTATATTTGCATGAAAGCAGTTCACTTGAATGCCACAGTGCATCTGAGTAGGGTGTTCTAGCAGAACAAGCTTGTCTGGCACAGCGGTGCCTGATGGCAGTGTGTTTCCTCAGGTGAAGAGGTGCCTGAAGCCCCATCCTATCTAGCCTGCACACAATTATCTGAGAATGAAAGCTGCTTTCCAGTAATTCAAAAAGCCAAGTTACGTCTCAGCCTTGAGCATCTCGGGCTTTTGGGCTTATTTTTTTTTACAGACACTGTAACATTTGGCACCAGCACTAATACTTTTTTTGGCATATGTTTAGCGTTTGGGGCCTGTGTCTGGGATTTGGGCCCTGTCTCGAACCACTGGGGCTTTGTCCTGGGTTTTGGAGCCTGCCTCTAGAGTTCAGGGCCTGTGATTAGGCTTTTGGGGTCTGTGTCTGGGGGCCGGTATCTGGGGGCAAGGGGGGAGCTGCTTGTAGACCCTTGGGGCCGGCATGGAGGGGGTTGGGAGCTGACTGTACACCTTTGGGGCCTGCTTCTGGGGGCGGGGGGGGGTTGAGACCAGCATCTGGGGGAGGGGTGGGAGCTCTTTGTATTCCTTTGGAGCCTGTGTCGGGGGGGGGGGGGAAGGGGAGTGTTGGTTGGGAGCTGCTTGTACACTGTTGGAGCCTGGGTTGAGGGAGGAGGTTTGGAGCTGCTTCTACACCTTTGGGCCTGGCATCGGGGGTAGGGGGTTGGGTGCTGGTTGTAGGGGCCTGTGTTTGGGGGGGGGGGCTTGGGACCTGCGTCTGGGGGAGGGGTGGGAGCTGCTTGTACACCTTTGGGGCCTGCATCTGTGGGGGGTCAGGGCCTGTGTCTAGCGGGCTGGGAACTGCTTGTACAATGTAGGAATCTGTTTCTGCAGGGTGGCTGGGAGCTGTTTGTACAACTTTGGGGCCAGCATCTGGGGGTGGCTGGGAGCTGCCTGTACACTGTAGGGGCCTGTGTTTGTGGGGGGCTTGGGGGCCTCCCTCGGGGGGGGGGGGGGGAGGGTTGGGAGCTGCTTGTATAGGGTAGGGGGCCTGCCTGGTAGGGGTTGGGAGCTGCTTGTAGAATTTGGGTCCCTGTGTCTGGGGAGGGGGTTGGGGCCTGTGTCTCAGGGGTGTTGGGAACTGGTTGTACACCTTTGGGTCCTGTCTCTGGTGGGGAGCTACTTGTACACTTTTGGGGTCTTTATTTGAGGGGGGTTGGGAGTTGCTCATGCATTCTAGGTGCCTCCCTTTTGAAAAGGGTTGGGGCCTGCATCTGTGGGTGGTTGGGAGCTGCTTGTACACTATAGGGGCCATGGTCTTGGAGGGGGGTCTGGGCTGTTTATACACCTCTGTGGCCTGTGTTTGGGGGGGGGGGGGGGGGCCTGTTCCTGGGGGAGTTGGGAGGTGCTTGTTCACTCTAGAAGCCTCCATTTGGGGGTCTTTGGGGCCTCCCTTTGAGGGGGAGGGAGTTGGGAGTTGGTTGTACACCTCCGCATCCCATGTCTTGGGGGAGGTGGGGGGAGTGGGACCGGTCTCTGAAGGGGCGGGTTGTGAGCTGCTTGTACACCTGTGTCGGGGGGGATGGTAGGGGGGTTGGCGGGGGGCGGGTCCGGGTCTTGGGCCAGTGTCTGGGTGGAGTCCAGTTCTTGGGAGGGGGTGGTGGGGTAGGAGCTGCTTGTGGGCAGTTGGGATCTGCATCTGGGTGTGGTTGGTGCCTGCTTCTGTTGGCAGTTTGGGGCCTGCTTGTAGACTTGTGCAGCCTGGGTTTGGGGGCTTTTCTGTAACGTTTGGGGTCTGCATTTTTGCTTTGGGATGCATCTTGAGCTTTTGAGGCCTAGCAGTAGCATTTGGGGCCTGCATCTGGGGCTTTTCTGTAGCATTTTGGTTGCGTATTTGTGATTTGGGGCCTGTATCGTGGGTTTTGCCTTTTTTGTAGTTTCCATCTTTGTGTGTGTGTGTTTCGTTGTTGGTTGTCTGGGGTTAGGGGCAGGTTGGGGTTTGGATTAAGGTCAGTGTCATTAGCGTTAGGGGGTTGATAATAAGGGTTAGGGTTGTGGTTAGAGTTGTTAGGTTTAAGGGGAATAAGGATTTCAGGGTAAGGGGATCAAGGTTGTGGGAATAAAAATGTTGTTTTTGCGCAGTTACATCCTGTAGAGGGAAGGAAGGTGGTATTGAGATATGCTTGCAGTGATAAGACAGCTTAACAGTGTGAAATGAGTTCATCTGATTCGTGTCAATATGGAACAATGCTAGGGCCGCATGATATGATGAAAAGTCTGAGAAAACCAGAGTGGTTAATGTATATAGTTCTTGTATCTTGCAAAGGAATGGTCCAGCAATTCGGGTCAATAGGGGATAAGAGAACAAAGGGGTTTCAGAATAACTGCCAACTTTTACAACTGTTGATGGGACACTATGCAAGTGTCTGCCATCCAGCCAAGATGGACAAAGGAGATGGACAAGAGAAAAGCCTGGGAGGAAGACTACGAGCCTTCAGTACGAGCGGCCCCCAGAGGGACCACCGGAGACTGATAACGCCTGCACCAGTGGGAGGGTTTGGATTCTGGGAACTAATTAGAATAACCCTGCCTTTTGTAGAAGTAGTAATGAATATGTATTAGCCTAGCAGCATAAAAACCAGCCGCCTGATGTAACTTGTGTGCGTCTTGGTGGAGCAGAGACTCCTGGCGCACCCAGCGCTGCTTGCTTACCTCTATTCATTTAATAAATTGTAAATTTCAATTGCAATCCTATTTGGGACCCAGTCATTTACTACAAGTGGGCGCTCGTCCGGGAGGGCTTTGGTTCCTGATTTCTGGTTTGATCTAGGAGAGGCACCCCCACCATTTGGTGGCTGCTCTTTGAGTCAGGTCGGAACTAATGGCATCTTAAACCTGAATAAAGGTAAGCAAAGTTTCTGATTCTTTTTTTCAGCTCCCTTGCCAGCTGCAGCACTATATTTTGCCCGTAACTGTGTGTGTGAAGATCCGAACGAAGATGACGGAGTCGTAAGCATTTAAAGCGTATACCGTTCGGTTGGGTGGGGTTCGGTTGCCTGTGTGTGTAAGAGTGTGACTGAGATGGAACTTAGTTCCAAAGCGATTGTGGAGGTCTTCTAACCGCGGTTCCAATCTCCCGTGAGGGACTTGGCCGGCGAAGGACTGAAGGGATTCCTATAGGATTTGTGGGTGTGTGATAGGTCCTCGACCCCCTGCAAGACACTCTTACTAAGGTAACCAAGGGCTGTGGGAATTGCCATAGTAAAATTCCTAGATGGGTCAGACAAAATTGAAGACCAGAGACCAGAAGAAAGGGAGCAAATTACCAGTCATACCACCAGAAAGTCCATTAGGAATAACGATTAGAAATTGGAATGATAGGGACCCCAGAAAAGGAAAAAGTAAATTAAAAATGGTCCAGTATTGTGTGACAGAATGGCCAAAGGAGCCTTTAAGACTACATGTCTTTTGGCCTGTTTTTGGATCCTTCGAAGACTGGATTTGCCAGGCCTTAAATATCCATGTTAATTCAAAGGAACCTTTTAGCCAGGAAGAAAGTGATTATGCAGGATTATGGATCAGGAAGACTTCACGTCCTTTTCCAGCCTCAATATTTACACTAAAAGCAGGTAAGAAATTTGAAGAACAAGAAGAACATGAAAAAGAAAAAGAAGATAAACGTGAGCCGTTGGATAAGCTACCACCTCCATATCCTAACAATCCACCCCCGGCGGCTCCCCCTCCGGTGGCTGTGGTATCGCCACCAGTACCACCGTTGCCCCAGCTTCCACCACCAACAGCACCAGAATTAGACCGACCTCCGGCTGCATGCAGGAGAAGTAGGACGGATGTATCTGAGAGGGCTTCTCTATATCCCTTAAGGGAGGTAACTGGCGTATAACTGGTGCGCGTCTTGGTGGAGCAGAGACTCCCGGCGTACCCAGCACTGTTTGCTTACCTCTATTCATTCAGTGAATTGTAAACTTTGATTGTAATCCTATTTGGGACTTTTATTTATTATAACAGACAACCTTGTAAAACGCAGACAACCAGAATCCTTACAGCAATTAGGTGGAAATCACGGCGTAAGAAACATTACCACCTCAAAGAGTAAAAACCTCAAAAGAAATGTGACTTGTAACAGGCCAGCAGCTGTGTATTTTCTGTGAAGCACCAGCTAGATTATGAACCTTGAATAGCACAGTTAAAGGGGAAACAGGGGAGGGTCCCGGTCCTCGGCAGAAAAAAAAAGTGTATAAACTGTGTATGGAACTGGTAGGCACCCTCCTGCTTGTGGGACACCCGCCATTGTAATCTCGAATAATAATGCTACTGTACTGAGATCCTCGACTCAGCCTATGCTATTTGCTACAGATTGATTCAGGGTTTTAAGGTTTCAGGGATTGGGCACTAGGGTTGGGTTTCAGGGTAAGGGGTTTCAGGGTTTATGTTTAGGATTTTAAGGTTTTTAGGGTTGGAGTTTTAACGGTTAGGGTTTTAAGGATTTGGGGGTTAGGGTTTTAAGGGTTTCAGGGTTAGCGTGTTAGGGTATTAGAGTTTTTTGGGTTGTAGTGTTGATATGTTTTTTAGGGTTAGAGTCTTAAGGTTTTATTTTTGGTCAGTTATTTACGGTTAGGGTTTTCACACAGAATCACACAGAATTTTCTAGGTTGGAAGAGACCTCAAGGTCATCGAGTCCAACCTCCAACCTAACGCTAACAGCCCTCCACTAAACCATATCCCTAAGCTCTACAAGCTTAAGATCTTTTTTTTTTTTTTTTTTTTTTTTTCAGGTTAGGTTCTCCAGGTCCAGGGTTTTGAGTATCCTAATTTTGGGGGTTTGGATTTTGAGCATCTTAATTTTTGGGGTTAGGCTTTTGTGTGCCCTAATTTTTTGGGATCGGCTTTCAAGCATCCTAAGTAGTTGGGTTAGGGTTTTGAGCATCTTAATATTTTGGGTCTGGGTAATGAGCATCCTCAGTTTTCAGGATAGGGTTTTGAGCATCTTAATGTTTCCAGGATAGGGTTTGGAGCGTCCTAATGTTTTGGGTTGGGGCTTTGAGCGTCCTAATGTTTTTGGGTTAGGGTTTGGAGCGTCCTAAATTTTGAGGATAGGGTTCTGAGCATCTCAGTGTTTCCAGGATAGGGTTTTGAGCGTCCTAAGTTTTTGGGATAGGTCTTTGAGCTTCCTAATGTTTTCCGGATAGGGTTTGGAGCATCTTAATGTTTTGGGTTTGGGTTTTGAGCGTCTGAATGTTTTTGGGTTAGGGCTTGGAGCATCCTAATGTTTTTGGGTTAGGGCTTTGAGCGTCCTGTTTTCGGGATAGGGTTTTGAGCGTCCAAAGTTTTTGGGTTTGGGTTTTGAGCGTCCAAAGTGTTATAAGTTGCCCCCTTAATTAATTTTCAGAGAGCATTGTATTAATCATAGAAAGGAATTTATTGAGTAAGCAAACATCAAGCAAAACAGCACTGGGCAGCCGGGGAGTCTCAGCTCCGCCAACGGCACGCACCTCACCCCTGCCAGGGTCCCTTTTTATACCTTGCTAATTCTGGGATTACTCAGCACATCCTGGTATATTCTGTGACTGCGCGCACTGTTGCTATGTTCCCTCAACATAACCCTAAAATTAACCGTAACCATTACCCTAACACTTATCCTTACCTAACCCTAACCCTAACCCTTACTCTAACTTTTAACCCTGACCCATAACCTTAGACTTCCCCTACCCTTACCCTTACTCTTCCCCTTACCCTAACCCTTACCCTTACACTTACGGTTACCATTAACCTTACCCTTACCCGAACACTTACCCTTACCCTATCCCTTACACTAATCCTTATCCATACAACTTCCGCTTACCCTAACACTTAACCTTAACCTAACCCTAACCCTAAACCTTACCTGAACCCTTACCCTGACCCTTACATTAACCCTAACCCTAAAACTTAACCTTAACCTTATCCTTAACTATTACCCTAACACTTACCCTTATGTTTCCCTCACCCTAACCCTAAAATTAACCCTAACCATTACCCTAACACTTACCCTTACCCTAACCCTTACCCTTACCATAACCCATACTCTAACACATACTTCTACCCGTACCCGTACCCTTACCGTAACCCTTACCCTTACCGTTACCGTAACCCTTACCCTTACCCTATCCCTTACCCTTAACCTAACCGTAAACCTTACCCTTATCCTAACACTTACCCTTACCGTAAACCTTACCCTTTCTGCTACACTTACCCTTAGCCTAAATCTAAACCTTACACTTACCCTTAGCCTAACCCTCGCCCTTACCATTACCCATACCCTTATTCTTACCCTTACCGTAACCCTACGGTTACCATTAACCTTACCCTTACCCTAACACTTATCCTTAACCTAACCCTTACCCTAAACCTTACCCCAACCTTTACCCTGACCCTTACATTAACCCTAACCTCTACCCTAAACCTTACACTTACTTTTAACCTTAACCTTACCCTTAACATTAACCTAATACTTACGCATACATTTTCCTGACTTTAACCCTAAAACTAACCCTTACCCTAACCCTTACACTTACCCTAACCCTAACCCTAACCCTTACTCTAACCCTTACCCTGACCTGTACCCTTACACTTACCCTTACCCTTATACTTACCCTAATTCTTACCCATACCATAACCCATACCCTAACACATATTTGTACCCTTAACCTTACCCTTACCCTTACTCTATCCGTTACCCTTACGCTTACCCTTAACATAAACCTTACCCTTGACCTTACCCTTACCATAAGCCCTACAACAACACTTACATGTACACTTACGCTTACACTTACCCTAGCAATTCCTCGTACAATTACCCTTACCCTTACCCTTACCCTTAACCTAAGCCGAAACCTTAAACCTTACAGTAAACCTTACCCTTTCTGCTACACTTACCCTTAGCCTAAATCTAAACCTTACACTTACCCTTACTGTAACCCTCACCCTTACTGTTGCCAATACCCTTACTCTTACCCTTACCCTAACCCTTCTCCTTACACTTACTGTTACCTTTAACATTACCCTTACCCTAACACTTACACTTATCCTTATCCATACCCTTACCCTTACCCTAATCCTTACCCTTAACCTAACCCTAACCCTAAACCTTACCTGAACCCTTACCCTGACCCTTACATTAACCCTAACTCTTACCCTAAAACTTACACTTACTCTTAACCTTAACCTTACCCTTAACTATTACCCTAACACTTACCCTTATGTTTCCCTCACCCTAACCCTAAAATTAACCCTAACCATTACCCTAACACTTACCCTTACCCTAACCCTTACCCTTACCATAACCCATACCCTAACACGTACTTGTAGCCTTAACTTTACCATTCCCCTTACCCTTACCTTTACTGTCTCCGTTACCCTTACACTTACACTTAACATAAACCTTAAAGTTAACCTAACCCTTGTTATAAATGGCTCAGGATTCAAATTAGGATTAAATAAAAAAATAGGATTTATTGAAAGAATATAAAGGAATAGAGGTAAGCAAACAGCGCTGGGTGCACCGGGAGTCTCCGCTCCACCAGGACGCACACCAGTTACATCAAGCAGCTGATTTTTATGCTCCTAGACTAATACATATTCATTACTACTTCTAAAAAAAATAGATTATTAAAATTAGCTTCCGGGGTGCAGTCCCTCCTACTGGAGCATGCGCAGTCTCCTCTGGGGTCTCTTCTGGGGGTCTCTAGGGGTCTTTCATGCTGAAGGCTCGTAGTCTTCCTCTCCCCCTTTGTACTTACTTGGCACTATACCAAGTTTATAGAACATTCTCTTCAAGACTTGTCTCCCAGCCGTCCTTCAGCTTCTTTTTCCTTCCTCTTAATCTCTCGGCCCCCCTAACCAGATACCAAAGATCCGCATAGTATCCCATAACAGTCACTAGTTGTTATCAGTTGTTCTGAAACTCCCAGACATCAAACACAAACAGCTTCACGAGTAATTAAAACATTCTTCCCCAGCCATTCACAGACACATCTAAAGCAGTGTTAGAAATAGAAGTCCGGAATAACAAAAGCAAACAGGTTCATAAATTTAAGGAGTGATAAATTGACTGGAATGAGGGGGAGACTGGGACACGCTGCAGCTGTGGTTCAAGAATTAAATTGCCAGTGCAGGGCCCAGAGGCAGACAGGATTCAAACAGAATTGTTCTTTATGGACACGAATTGTTAAAACATTCCTCACAATCCCTTATCTTCTTTTTAACATCCCCAATTCGTGTCTCTTCTGTTATTAATAATTGGATTTCATCAGTTTGTTCTTGGAGGGTCCAATTCTTAAGCATCATAATTGACATATTCCCTTCTTTTTTTAATGAAGTTATTACAAATGTACTATTTATCACCCGGTGTATTAATAATGTAAGACAAGGTATCATACAAGGTACAAATAATAACGTAATTACACCACATAACAATAAAAATAACACTCTTTTGACCCATGGTCCACCAGGCAGCCATGAAAATAAATCCCATTCCATATCCTTCCAGGTTTGTGTTTGCTCGCTCACCTCCCCCCTCCTTCTCTGGGATGGGAGAGAGAAATGGGAAAGTGAAGCCTGTGAGTTGAGTTAAAAACAAGAAGATAATAACAATAATGATGATAATAGTACTACTAGTAATAATGTGTACGAAACAAGTGATGCACAATGCAATTGCTCACCACCTGCTGTCCGATGCCCAACCTAACCCCGAGCAGTCCGGCCCTCCTCCCAGCCTGCCTGCTGGCAGGACAGGGAGAAGCTGAATTTGGCTTGGTCCTTGGCTTGGTGTAAGCACTGCTCTGTAACAATTAAAAACAATTAAAACATCAGCATATTATTAACATTCTTCTCATCCTAAACCAGAACATAACATTCTATCAGTTACTAGGAAGAAACACCTTTTCATCAATCTTTAAACAGTAATTACTAAAGTTAAATTTTCCACAGACTTCTCCTTCTTGTGCTAGCAAACAATCCAAAGCTAGGCAATTTTGATACAAAGCAGTTCTCATCTTTATAACTCATTTAGATCAGTTCTCATCATTTATAACTATTTCTATTACAGCTAATAACCTAATTATTCTATTAAGTATATATACTGAGGTCCTATAGCCCCAGGATCTGTCTTCTGCCCATGTAGCTGGATCATAATAGGCAAACGCCTTCAGGGTCGATTCAGGCTTGTGTTACCGTTCGGCCTGTCAGGGTGATCCAGCTCCTGTAAAACGAATCACAATTTTATATAGGTTTAGAAAAGAGGTTTTTTATGTTATTTTCTCGGGACAACCTAATCTTAGTGTGGGAGAAGTCCGGTCGAGGCCCTCTCATTCGGCAGTCAATACCGATAGGGGTTGCCTCCCTCGGTAGACCATACACACCACAGTGGAGGGTCCTGCCCCAGTCTTGCCTTCTCCCTTTTCTCCCTTTAGGCTTGTCCTTTTTATTTGGCATCCTTAATTCATGCAGAGCCTCGTTGCCAGAATATTAGTTCTCCCTTAGCTTGAGTTTCAGTTTCCCAGGAGCGGACTCAACCCTCCAAGTTTCAGTAGTTACTGGTCCTTTTATTCTGGATGCGTGGGTCCCTTTCTGCAGTTCTCACAGCTGTTTCAGTAGTCAGTAAAACAAGGTACAGTCCCTCACATCGAGGGTTCAGTGATTCTTCCCTCCCGTGGCTGCTTGTTGAAACACTTTATTTTTTATCTTCTGACAAGTTAAATAACAGTTATTTAATTTGCTTTGCCGTATGGCCCTTTCCAGGTTCCTGTAGCAGGATTCATCTGATAGCCTTTCAGGTTGATACAGATTTGACTACAGGGTTTTGGCATCCATCACTATCTCCACAGTTTCACAGCTGGACAGTCACATTCATTTATGTTGCATTCCTTCAGGGGCTCATCACCCCAGTCCTTGCAGTCTCTCTGCTGGTTACACACTTTATTGATATCTATGCATTCTCCACTTCTGCACTTGAATTTGCCAGGTCCAGAGCACTGAATAACATTGTTACAGTTTGCTTCATCAGTGCCATCCAGACAGTCTCTCACACCACTGCACTGCCTACTCCCATGGACACAGTTCACATCTGAACTGGTCTGGCCTACAGGTCCAGGAAGGGCAGTTAATTTCATCTCTTCCATCCTTACAGTAAGGATCTCTATCACATCGCCACAATTCTCTTCATCTTCTCCACTGTCACAGTCTTTTTCACCATCACATTTCCATGACACTGTTCTCATATGACACAGCTCAGCACTTTCATCAGACCCATCTTCACAATCCAGATCCCCATCACACTGCCATCTGTTTGGCACACACTGACCACCGTTGCACACAAAGTCAGATTCAGCACACATCTTCTTCACACATCTTCTTCACACAAACACTCTCATCACTGCCATCTGAGCAGTCTTCACATTTTACTCTAGCACCGTCGGCAGCAGTGCACAGTCAGGCGAAGGCGAGCAGCAGGCAGAGCGCCTCGCCTCGCACCGTCACCTGTGTCACTTATACTACTCCTATTACCCATGCTGTTAGTGTTAGTGGCATCCTCCTTTTCTTTTTGCCACTGACCATTCACCACAAATGGATGAGACACATGATTACTAGTTAGGAAAGAGAGTGTAACGTCTGCTATATGGCTGCAGGCAGTGCCAGATGCAACCTTAGGTTTGTGAAAGAGCCTGCTGGTGGTAATTTGGCAGTGTAATCTGCGTCTCTGCACTCCTGCCCTGCAATAGAGCTTAGTCGTCATTAGTAACAGTTATAACACCAATCTGGGGACTAATAGTCTTTTTTGCATTGCAAGATAAACCTTTTATAAAAAGAATGCTAGAGTGAAGCAGCACAGCCGCTGCTGCCGCTGCCTCCATGGTTCCGTCAGACAGGCTGCAGGGTCCTGATGTCCACCCCTCTGCTCTGTGCCGACTGGCCACACGGTGAGGGTCGGCTACCGGTGTCCACTGACGCCTCTGGTCTCCCGTAGCAACTCGATCTTGGATGTCCCGCAATTACTTCAATTCCCCGCGTTTTCCGGCTTCTGTCCGGTCTATTCTGTGTCTCTCAGAGCCGTCGCTCTGCAGCGTCTCAGACGTCTCAGAGCTCAGACGCTCTGCAGCGTCTCTCAGGGCTCTCTCCGTCCAGTGGTAGTCCCTCCGTAGTGTCTCAGGTCTCGGGTCTCCCAGCGCCACTCCAGTCTCTCGGCACCGCTCCGGTCTCTCAGCCTGTTCAGGTCTCAGCGAGTCCAGGTCTCAGCCTGTGCAGGCCTCATATGTTGCAGAAAGCATGTCATATCATACTCCTGCCTTTTTCTTGTCACAGTCAAAACATTTAAGAGCAAAAATAGGATACACAAGATACACAAGATACACTGGGCACCACCACTCAAAACTTGGATAAAACAGCACTTCTTTTCAGTCTGTCAAGCACTTCGTTCGTCTCTGCCCACTCCCCTTGTGGAGAGTACGGAACAACGGATCGGAACTCTGCACTCGCTTTGCAGCAACGCTGCGTCTCACTCACACAGCACAATCGCACACGGAGGCCTCCAGCACATCTCATTCATACCACAGGAATATAATTTAGAATGATAACCAACCAAACAAGTATTGTCTCTGACTGTGTTCTTCGTGAAGTGACTTGTAACACTTTGTTTCAAACCCTTACATTTACACAAATACTTTCAACACAAAATACATACAATATGCAAATATTACAATATACAAAATGTCAACACAAAATACATACATAAAAACACATACAGTTATTAAAACTCCAGTTAGTATCCCTCCAGCAGCTGAAAACATACCGTTTGTCTGCAGTTTCAGGAGATCTTTGCTCCTGCGGTGAGCAGCTGAGAGTGGAGTCCCCTCCGAGCAAAAATGCTCAGGGTGCACCTAGGGGCGTCCGCGCTGCAGCCGATCCCGCAGCCGAGCAGAGTGTCTCCTGCCTGGCTCACCAAAATGACTCACAGAAAGCTGACTCCACAATCAGTAAGATTGTAAAGTAGGTATGTTTACTCAGTTCCATGCAGCACGGGGCGGGTAGTCCCACCAAAGTCGTGCACGCCTAACGTGGCAAATTGCTCTAGTAAAGAGTTACATATACATGAACATTCCTATACATATACATATTCCTAAGCTGTCCCTTTGTGAGCAGTCCTCCTTATCTCAGACCCCTTGATTAAAGTCCGAACCATGAGGTTGTTTTTGATCTGGTTCTCGGGGTCCGAGAGGCTCCTGTTATCTGGTGGTATAAGTGCAGCACAGGCACAAATGTAGCACATATTCATTCTTAATCAATTGCTCTCAAATTTCTAATTCCAATGTTTCAGCTTGCTCTTTTCTGGATCCATGGGTATTCTACTATTAATGTTCAAAGCCTGACAGACCCCGTCCTCTGTGGATCAAAATACATGGGGTCTTAAGAGTTCTTTTGGTCATTCTATCATATAATACAGGATCATTTTTAATTTACTCTTTAATTTTCTGGGGCCCCTATTGTTCCAATTTCTAATCATTATTCGTAATGGACTTTTTGGTCATATATCTGGTAATTTGCTCCCTTTCTGGTCCTTGGTCTTCGATTTTATCTGACCCATCCGGGAATTTTACTAGTGGCAATTCCCACAGTCCTTGGTTGCCCCTAGTGAGAGTGTCTTGCAGGGGGTTTAGGACCTATCACCCACCCACGTATCCCTCTCTTCACCAGCCCAGCACCCCCGACAGGAGATTAGAACTGGTGAGAAAACAAAAAGACCTCCACACGGACTTTAGAAGTCTCAGTTACACTCTCACACACAAACACTAGCAACCGCACCTTTACCCAACCGGACGGTATCTTACGAATCAGTCGTATTCATCCAGAATCCAACTGGACGGTATCCACAAGCATCTCTGCTGTCTTCGTCTGGGATCGAACCAGACGGTATCCACAAACGACTGTCGTCTTCATCCGGTTCGATTCCGGACACCGGAATCCAACCGAACGGTATCCAAATGACCTTGTCGTCTTCGTCCGGATCTTCACGCGCAGAATTACAGGCAAAAAACAGCCAGCAAGGGAGCTCAAAAAAAAACCAAAACAAATTCTTTGCTTACCTTTATTCAGGTTCAGGATGGCATTAGTCCCGATCTGACTCAAACAGGAGCCACCAAATGGTGGGGCGCCTCTCCTAGATTAAATCAGAATTCAGGAACTATAGCCATCCCGGACGAGCCCCAAAATTGTTATAAATGGCTCAGGATTCAAATTAGGATTAAATAAAAAAATAGGATTTATTGAAAGAATATAAAGGAATAGAGGTAAGCAAACAGCGCTGGGTGCGCCGGGAGTCTCCGCTCCACCAGGATGCACACCAGTTACATCAAGCAGCTGATTTTTATGCTCCTAGACTAATACATATTCATTACTACTTCTAAAAAAAATAGATTATTAAAATTAGCTTCCGGGGTGCAGTCCCTCCTACTGGAGCATGCGCAGTCTCCTCTGGGGTCTCTTCTGGGGGTCTCTAGGGGTCTTTCATGCTGAAGGCTCGTAGTCTTCCTCTCCCCCTTTGTACTTACTTGGCACTATACCAAGTTTATAGAACATTCTCTTCAAGACTTGTCTCCCAGCCGTCCTTCAGCTTCTTTTTCCTTCCTCTTAATCTCTCGGCCCCCCTAACCAGATACCAAAGATCCGCATAGTATCCCATAACAGTCACTAGTTGTTATCAGTTGTTCTGAAACTCCCAGACATCAAACACAAACAGCTTCACGAGTAATTAAAACATTCTTCCCCAGCCATTCACAGACACATCTAAAGCAGTGTTAGAAATAGAAGTCCGGAATAACAAAAGCAAACAGGTTCATAAATTTAAGGAGTGATAAATTGACTGGAATGAGGGGGAGACTGGGACACACTGCAGCTGAGGTTCAAGAATTAAATTGCCAGTGCAGGGCCCAGAGGCAGACAGGATTCAAACAGAATTGTTCTTTATGGACACGAATTGTTAAAACATTCCTCACACCCTTATCATAAGCCATACAACAACACTTACATGTACACTTACGCTTGCACTTACCCTAGCAATTACTCGTACAATTACCCTTAACCTTACTATTAAGCTAACCCTAAACCTTACCCTTATCCTAACACTTACCCTTATCCTAAACCTTACCCTTTTTGCTACACTTACCCTTTGCCTAATTCTAAACCTTACCCTAACCCTCACCCTTACCCTTACCATTATACTTACTTTTACCCTTAACCTAAACCTTACCCCAACCCTTACCCTGACCCTTACATTAACCCTAACCCTTACCCTAACCCTAACTCTAATCCTAACCCTTAACCTAAACCTTACACTTAATCTTACCTTTAACCTTACCCTTAAACTAATACATACCCTTACCTTTCCCTCACCATAACCCTAAAATTAACCGTAACCATTACCTGAACACTTATCCTTACCTAACCCTAACCCTTACTCTAACTTTTACCCTGACCCGGACCCTTAGACTTCCCCTTCCCCTTCCCCTTAGTCTTCCCCTTACCCTAACCCTTACCCTTACACTTACGGTTACCATTTACCTTACCCTTACCCTAACACTTAACCTTAACCTAACCCTAACCCTAAACCTTACCTGAATCCTTACCCTGACCCTTACATTAACCCTAACCCTAAAACTTAACCTTAACCTTCCCCTTAACCTTAACCTAATACTTACCCTTACTTTTCCCTCACCCTAACCCTAAAATTAACCCTAACCATTACCCTTACCCTAACCCTTACTCTAACCCTTACCCTTACCATAACACATACTCTAACACATACTTCTACCCGTAACCGTACCCTTACCGTAACCCTTACCCTTACCGTTACCCTTACCCTTACCGTTACCGTTACCCTTACCCTTACCGTTACCCTTACCCTTACCGTTACCCTTACCATTACCCTTAACCTAACCCTAAACCTTACCCTTATCCTAACACTTACCCTTACCGTAAACCTTACCCTTTCTGCTACACTTACCCTTAGCCTAAATCTAAACCTTACACTTACCCTTAGCCTAACCCTCACCCTTACCGTTACCCATACCCTTATTCTTACCCTTACCCTAACCCTTACCTTTACACTTACGGTTACCATTAACCTTACCCTTACCCTAACACTTATCCTGAACCTAACCCTTACCCTAAACCTTACCCTTACTCTTAACCTTAACCTTACCTTTAACATTCACCTAATACTTACGCATACGTTTTCCTGACTTTAACCCTAAAACTAACCCTAACCATTACCCTAACACTTAACCTTACCCTAACCCTAACCCTTACTCTAACCCTTACCCTGACCTGTACCCTTACACTTACCCTTACCCTTATACTTACCCTAATTCTTACCCATACCATAACCCATACCCTAACACATATTTGTACCCTTAACCTTACCGTTACCCTTAACCTTACCCTTACCCTTACTCTATCCGTTACCCTTACGCTTACCCTTAACTTAAACCTTACCCTTGACCTTACCCTTACCATAAGCCATACAACAACACTTACATGTACACTTACGCTTGCACTTACCCTAGCAATTACTCGTACAATTACCCTTAACCTTACTATTAAGCTAACCCTAAACCTTACCCTTATCCTAACACTTACCCTTATCCTAAACCTTACCCTTTCTGCTACACTTACCCTTTGCCTAATTCTAAACCTTACCCGAACCCTAACCCTTACCTAAATCTAACTAAAATCTAACCATTACCCTAACCCCTCACCCTTACAATATACGTATTTTTACCCTTTACCTAAACCTTTACCCCAACCCTTACCTTGACCCTTACATTAACCCTAATCCTTACACTAAACCTTACACTTACTCTTAACCTTAACCTTAGCTGTAACCTAATACTTACTCTTACGTTTCCCTCACCCTAAACCTAAAATTAGCCTAACCATTACCCTAACACTTACCCTTACTCTAACCCTTACCATGAACTTAAGTGTGTTAGGATAACGTTAACCTTAAGGGTGACCCTTAAGCTTATCCTTAATGTTTATGGTTAGGTTAAGGGTAATTGTACGAGTAATTACTAGGATAAGTGTAAGCGTAAGTGTACATGTAAGTGTTGATGTATGGCTTATGGTAAGGGTAAGGTAAAGGGTAAGGTTTATGTTAAGGGAAAGTGTAAGAGTAACGGATAGAATAAGGGTAAGTGTAACGGTTAAGTGTTAGGGTAATGGTTAGGGTTAATTTTAGGATTAGGGTGAGAAAAATGTAAGGTTAAGTACTAGCTTAAGGTTAAGGGTAAGGTTAAGGTTAAGAGTAAGTGTAAGGTTTAGGTTAAGGGTTAGGGTTAATGTAAGGTTCAGGGAAAGGTTTGGGGTAAGGTTTAGGGTTAGGTTCAGCTTAAGGGTAAGGGTTGGGGTAAGGTTAAGGGTATGGATAAGGATAAGTGTAAGGGATAGGGTAAGGGTAAGGGTTAGCGTAAGGGTAAGATTAATGGTAAGGTTTATGTTAAGGGTAAGCGTAAGGGTAACGGATAGAGTAAGGGTAAGGGTAACGGTAAGGTTAAGGGTACAAATATGTGTTAGGGTATGGGTTATGGTATGGGTAAGAGTTAGGGTAATGTAAGGGTAAGGGTGAGTGTAAGGGTATGGGTCAGGGTAAGGGTTAGAGTAAGGGTTAGGGTTAGGGTAAGGGTAAGTGTTAGAATAATGGTTAGGGTTAATTTTAGGGTTAGGGTGAGGGAAACGTAAGGGTAAGTATTGGGTTAAGGTAAGGGTAAGTGTAAGGTTTAGATTTAGGCTAATGGTAAATGTAGCAGAAAGGGTAAGGTTTACGATAAGGGTAAGTGTTAGGGTAAGGGTAAGGTTTAGGGTAACATAAAGGGTAAGGATTACGGTAAGGGTAAGGGTACGGGTAGAATTTGTTAGAATATGGCTTATGGTAAGGGTAAGGTTTAGGGTAAGAGTAAGTGTAAGTGTATGTGTAAGGGTACGGGTCATTGTAAGGGTTAGAGTAAGGGTTAGGGTAAGGGTAGGTGTTAGGGTAATAGTTAGGGTTAATTTTAGGGTTAGGGTGAGGGAAACGGAAGGGTAAGTATTAGGTTAAGGTTAAGGGTAAGGTTAAGGTTAAGAGTAAGTGTAAGTTTTAGGGTAAGGGTAAGGGTTAATGTAAAGGTCAGGGTAAGGGTTAAGGTAAGGTTTAGGGTTAGAGTTAGGTTAAGGTTAAGTTTTAGGGTAAGGGTAAGTTATATGTATAAGGATAAGTGTAAGGGTAAGTGTTAGGGTAAGTGTAAGGATAAGGATAAGTGTACAAGTCAGGGTAAGGTTTAGAGTTAGGATTAGGGTTTGGGTTAGGGTAAGGGTAAGTGTTAGGGTAATGGTTAGGGTTAATTTTAGGTGTATGGTGACGGATAAGAAAGGGTAAGTAGTAGGTTAAGGTTAAGCGTAAGGTTAAGGTTAAGAGTAAGTGTAAGTTTTAGGGTACGGTTTAGGGTTAATGTAAGGGTCAGGGTAAGTGTTTGAGTAAGATTTAGGGTTAGGGTAAGAGTAAGTATATGGGTAATGGTAAGGGTAAGTGTTAGGGTTAGGGTAAGTGTAAGGTTTAGATTTAGGCTAAGGGTAAGTGTAGCAGAAAGGGTAAGGGTTACGGTAAGTGTAAGTGTAAGGATAAGGTTAAGGTTTAGGCTTATGTTAAGGGTAAGGGTAATGCTTTGGTAAGGGTAAGAGTAAGGGTAAAGGTAAGGGTTACGGTAAGGGTAAGGGTACTGGTAGAAGTATGTGTTAGAGTACGGCTTATGGTAAGGGTACAAGTAGCTCCCCCCCCAGAGACAGGACCCAAAGGTGTACAACCAGTTCCCAACACCCCTGAGACACAGGCCCCAACCCCCCCCCCAGACACAGCGACCCAAATTCTACAAGCAGCTCCCAACCCCTGCCAGGCAGGCCCCCTACCCTATACAAGCAGCTCCCAACCCTCCCCCCCCCCCCCCCGAGGGAGGCCCCCAAGGCCCCCACAAACTCAGGCCCCTACAGTGTACAGGCAGCTCCCAGCCACCCCCAGATGCTGGCCCCAAAGTTGTACAAACAGCTCCCAGCCACCCTGCAGAAACAGATTCCTACATTGTACAAGCAGTTCCCAGCCCGCTAGACACAGGCCCTGACCCCCCACAGATGCAGGCCCCAAAGGTGTACAAGCAGCTCCCACCCCTCCCCCAGACGCAGGTCCCAAGCCCCCCCCCCAAACACAGGCCCCTACAACCAGCACCCAACCCCCTACCCCCGATGCCAGGCCCAAAGGTGTAGAAGCAGCTCCAAACCTCCTCCCTCAACCCAGGCTCCAACAGTGTACAAGCAGCTCCCAACCAACACTCCCCTTCCCCCCCCCCCCCCCCCCGCCCCCCGACACAGGCTCCAAAGGAATACAAAGAGCTCCCACCCCTCCCCCAGATGCAGGTCTCAACCCCCCCCCCCCCCGAGAAGCAGGCCCCAAAGGTGTACAGTCAGCTCCCAACCCCCTCAATGCTGGCCCCTAGGGTCTACAAGCAGCTCCCCCCTTGCCCCCAGATACCGGCCCCCAGACACAGACCCCAAAAGCCTAATCACAGGCCCTGAACTCTAGAGGCAGGCTCCAAAACCCAGGACAAAGCCCCAGTGGTACGAGACAGGGCCCAAATCCCAGACACAGGCCCCAAACGCTAAACATATGCCAAAAAAAGTATTAGTGTTGGTGCCAAATGTTACAGACAGGCCCAAAAGCCCGAGATGCTCAAGGCTGAGACGTAACTTGGCTTTCTGAATTACTGGAAAGCAGCTTTCATTCTCAGATAATTGTGTGCAGGCTGATTAAGGAGCTATTGGGGAGGCAAGGACAATCCCCAGACAAGGACTGTATATCTCGAAACAAGACACTGGAACTCATGATAAGGAAGTGGCAGGCGGACAGAGAAACGAATGTAAGGACTATAAATCTCGAAACTGGACATTGGAATTCATTATAAAGATACAACAAACGGGAGAATTAGCAACAACCAGCTCTTGCAATTAAGAAACATGCCAATTCAGCAGATTCCTGACCAAAGGTGAAAAGTACACTGTGAGGAAGACTCGGGGTCTTCCTCCCAAAGACCCCTGCCCACGTCCCAAAGACCCCTGCCCACAATTCTTGGAAGGCTCTGCGCAGGCGCAAGGTGCCAAAAGGCTAATTAGCATGAGAAGCGAGGGAAGGCGGGGATAGGTAATGCATATGTGTAGGTGCTTGTAGAATATTGATAGATTGATTGTATAAATTCAAGACTGCTTTCTGCTTTGGGTATGCACGATAGGTGGAGAGATCCCCCGAGCATCCAGCGCTGCAATAAAGAATATACCACTTAAAGGAATTTCGGCTTCGATCTTTGAATCAATTTGGCAACCCAGATGGGACAACCTCTCTGCCGGACTGCAGGACCTGCTGGGAACAGGACTCCCTAGGGTACCCCCGGGATTTCCCGGAGGGACTCCTCGACTCACCGGATCACTGCGGAGGCAGACAAGGACCCCATCATTGTAAGTGAGTATATTCTTTATTCTGGTTTGGTTTTCTGGTAGACCGGTCATCTGGAACTGTCTGTAAGTCAGAAGGTGATCTTCTGCGAGGCAGTGTTTGGTATATACTTTGTGGTTAGCACCATAAGTACATGTTTGGGGACCTTAAGGAAGGAGCTCGCTTTAAGGTCCATCTGGAATTGTGTTGTCTATTTCGGTTTTCTGACTCATGGAGTATGGTATTTAACTCTGGTTATTGTTACTGCGATTTTGGCTATTTTCCTGGTGGTAATAGTAGGTTCGTGGCATTGTTATAAGAAAGATATCGTTACGGTGTTACACAGTTCGGTTTTCTGACTTATCGCATGTGGAATTTGACTCTGACTATTGTTACTGTGATTTTGGCAATATTGCTGGTAATAGTAGTTTTGTGACATCACTACTGAAAGATATTGTGTGCCCGTATTTTTGTGAGTGATACGTTTTGTGATACGCTTTTGTAAGTAACGTGTGTATTCTGAAAGTGTAAACTGGAAACTGGGGGGGCAAACAAGCAGTGAAATTTTAAAGAAAAGTGTGTTAGGATGTGTTTTAAGTCACTGGAAGGATATTGGAGGATCTGCCGGTGGAAGTGTGAACAGGAAAACATTGATAAAATATCGTAATCAGTGGTGGCCGCTTTATAAGCTGGAATGTGGAGAAAAGTGGCCCCTAAATGGAACTTTAAACTATAATATTTTGCTACAGTTAATGTTGTTTTTTGAGAAGCAGAACAGGACGAAATGTTGTATACTGATGTTTCAGCATCTTGGTGGGAAAAGGTAGGGAATTAAGTTGGCCCCTGACTGAACCTTTGATGTTGGCATTAGAGAAGTACAGGCTGGAGAAAGATAAAGGAAGTGTTAAAAGGGTTGTTGAAAGTGTTAAAGGTGTTTGAAGTTGAATGAGCAGGGAAAGAGGATGTAGGAATGTTAATAGTTCTGCCTCTGCCCGAGGCAGAGATCTTAAAATCATGGGTGTTAGCCCTTTAGGGCAAAGGGACCATGATCGGTCCGAGAGAGTTGTCACAGAAACAGAAAAGCGGTCAACTCTTAAAACAACCTGAGTTCATGTGCGAGCTCAGATTGCTGATGGGACCGTTCAGGGAACTGTGGACAATTGCATTCCCCTGACCGACCCCCACTAAGACCCGAATCATCCTGAAAATCATGAACGGTTAAGTAAATACTAAAACCTGGATGAATTGGGAATTGAGAATATGCTTCCAACAAGGTCTAAAAGAAAGCCCTATGGAATTTTTGGACCAACTCTGAAATGGAATGAAAATAAATAAATAAATAAATAAATAAAACAAAATGGTTTGGACCTGGCTTTGGAGGACAAATTGACTAGCCTTTTCCTAGGGTAATCAACCCCTGATTTCAACAGGAATAACGGGGACCTGGGTAATCTACCCTAGCGGATCCTCCACTGGTTATAATGAAGCTAGGGGAGGAATGGAAGTGAAATTTCTTATTGCTATGGGGCAACGTGTTCAGTTCTAAATCAAGAATTAATGCCTTCACAGAATTATTATGTTAGGGTAAAAGGTGTGTCGTGGTTTAACCCGGCCGGCAGCTAAACACCACGCAGCTGTTCGCTCCCCCTCCCCCTCCCTCTCTGGGACGGGGGAGAGAAATGGAAAGTGAAGCCCGTGAGTTGAGATAAAGACAGTTTAATAAGACAAAATAATAATAATAATAATAATAATAGTAATAATAATAATAATAATAATAATAATAATAATAATAATAATAATACAATGATGATAATAGTACCACTACTAATAATGTGTACAAACAAGTGATGCACAATGCAATTGCTCACCACCCGCTGACCGATGCCCAGCCTAACCCCGAGCAGTCCGGCCCCCTCCCCCTGGCTAGCCACCCCTATGTATTGTTTAGCCTGACGTCAGATGCTATGGAATACCCCTTTGGCTAGTTTGGGTCACCTGTCCTGGGTCTGTCCCCTCCCAGCTCTTACTGCACCCCCAGCCTGCCTGTTGGCAGGACAGAGCAAGAAGCTGAGATGTCCTTGGCTTGGTATAAGCATTGCTCTGCAACAATTGAAACATCGGGGTGTTATCAGCACTCTTCTCATCCTAAGCCAAAACATAGCATTCTCCCAGCTACTAGGAAGAAAATTAACTCTGTTCTAACTGAAACCAGGACAAGGTGTAACCGAAAAGGCTTATTTTTGTGAACCTTTGAAGTACAAGTTAGGGAAACAATGGGGCATACACAGATTTTTATCTATGCCTAGCTCCTCATGGGCACTCTTAGGTAGAGATTTATTAGAGCAAGTAGGAGCAGAAATTGTCTTTGAAAAAGGGAAAATGGAATTAAGAACAGGAGAAGAACAACTAATAAATGTGTTAAGCTTGGCACTAATACAAACTGAGCCTAAAAGTGAAATACCTTTAGAGATCACAGATCAAGTATGTCCAGGAGTTTGGGCTACCGAAGTCCCTGGAAGAGCTAAAAATGTGACCTTAATGATTATTAAATTAAAGCCAGGAGAGAAACCCGTTAAGGTTAAGTAATATCCTTTGAAGATAGAAGATAGGAAAGGAATTAAAGAGATAATTGATAAATTTTTACAGTATGGATTATTGATTGAATGCGAATCAGAATACAATGCACCCATATTGCCAATTAAAAAGGCAGATGAAAAAGCTATAGGCTAGTTCAGGATTTGAGGGCCATAAATAAAATCACTGAGGATATACATCCAGTAGTGGCAAACCCTTATGCTTTGCTGACTAAATTAAAGAATAGTCAAGTCTGGTTTACCGTACTGGATTTAAAAGATGCCTTCTTCTGCCTAGGCTTAGCCACAGAAAGCCAAAACCTATTCGCCTTTGAATGGGAAAATCCCGATTCAGGCAGAAAGACGCAGCTTACGTGGACATTACTACCTCAAGGATTCAAGAATAGCCCCACTATTTTTGGAAACCAATTAGCAAGGGAACTCGAAACATGGATACCTCCGGACACTGAAGGTGCTTTGTTACAATATGTAGTATGTAGATGATCTCTTAATAGCTACCGAGACTAAAGGGAGTTGTATTCAATGGACTATAAGTCGTCTTAATTTTCTGGGTTTAAATGGATATCAAGTCTCTTGACAGAAAGTCCAGCTGGCTCAACAAAGTGTGACCTATCTGGGATTTGAAATTTCGGAAGGACAACGAGAACTAGGAACTGAACATAAGGAAGTCATTTGCCGGACTCCAGAACCTCAAATGGTAAAGGAGCTACAAACCTTTTTAGGAATGACAGGTTGGTGTCGCCTTTGGATTTATAATTATGGACTATTGGTAAAGCCTCTATGTGAATTGATAAAGATTAACCCGTCAAAGTTAGTCTGGACTGGAGAAGCACAAAAAGTCTTTAAACAACTTAAACAAGAACTGATGATTTTGAAATATCAAGCAATATTGGTAGAACAGGACGACGTGGAAATTGTGATAATTCATATTGTGAATCTAGCCTCTTTTCTTAGTGATGCTCCGGCACAAGCTGTGATTCACGATTGTTTAGAAACTCTAGAGACTGTGTATTCCAGCCGACCAGACCTTAAGGAGGAGCCCATGGAAGATGCGGAAGAAACTTGGTTCCCGGATGGGAGCAGTTTTGTTACGCAAAGACAACGTAAAGCTGGATATGCTATAACAACTACTCAGCAGGTAATCGAGTCTAAGCCTTTACCCCCTGGAACATCAGCTCAAAAGGTGGAGATAGTTGCTCTCACGAGAGCATTGGAACTGGCAGCGGGAAAAAGGGTAAATATTTGGACAGATTCTAAATATACATTCGGCGTGGTACATGCTCATGGAGCAATTTGGAAAGAACATGGATTGCTGACCGCTCAGTGAAAACACAAAGTATGCTGAAGAAATTTTAAAATTGTTAGAGGCTGTAAAACAACCAGAAAAGGTAGCTATCATGCATTGTCAGGGACACCAAAAGGGGAACACCGATTTTGAAATTGGAAAATCGATTGGCAGAGGCTAAGCAGGCAGCTGAAATAACTGAGGTGAAGGCATTGTCTTTGATACCAGACGGTAAAATCCAAACTATATCCAAATTATACAAAAGAAGACTTAAAATTAATTGAAGATTTGAAAGGTAAAATGAAACCAGATGGATGAGTATATTTAAAAGATAACCCCATAGTAATACCCTCTAGTTTGACATGGCCCATAGTTCTTACAGAACACAATAAAACGCATTGGGGAGCTGGCACACCGCATAAGAGCCTGAGTCAGACATTAGTGGGACGATATGATAAAACAAGTAACTCAACAATGTAGCATTTGCTTACACAATAACCCCAATACCAAGAATAGAATAAAATTTGGAATAATCGGTAAAGGAAATTATTCGGGGCAACAGTGGCAAATTGATTTTTCAGAACTCCCTAGAAAAGGGGGGTATCATTATTTACTGGTTCTGACTGACACGTTTTCAGGAAGGCCTGAAGCCTTTCCCTGTCGAACAAACAAAGCAAGAGAAGTGGTTAAAGTCTTGTTAAATGAAATAATACCATGCTTTGGGATTCTAGTAGCAATGTCTTCTGATAGAGTTTCACATTTTTGTGCACAAGTGGTAGAACAGATAAGTAAGATTCTAAAGATAGATTGGCAACTGCATACTCCTTATAGACCACAGGCAAGTGGACAGGTAGAAAAAATGAACCATTTAATTAAACAATAAATAGCTAAAATTGGATAAGAAGCTAATTTGTCATGGCCTCAATCCCTCCCTTTAGCATTACTTGGAATTAGAGTTAAACCTAGAATAAAAGGAAATTTGAGTCCCTTCAAAATCTTATATGGAAGGCCATAGCAATTTCTATTTAGTGGAGAGGACCTAACGCAGTTAGGATCAGAACATTTATATGCTTATATAACTGAACTTCAGAAACAATTAAATAAAGTACATACATTTGTTTTAGGGACCAGGGCTAGAGGGTTGGATCAACCAATCCACCCCTTTAAGCTCGGGGATTTTATTTTTATAAAGACTTTTTCAGGACAACCCGTGCAGGAAAAATGGAAGGAAAGTGGATGGGAGCATACCAAGTATTACTGACAACACACACCGCCATTAAGATTAAGAAGCAAGCAGCTTGGATCCACAATTCAAGGGTGAAGAAGGCCCCGGCGAGGATATGGACCACCACTCCAATTGGACCAACAAAATTACGGTTTTCCAGATCCTAATGATTGCAGGGGTGCGGTTCTCGGATTTGGGGTGGGCAACTTGGGATGAGAACTTACACCTGACCTTAATACAAACAATTTCTCAAGTAACTAATAAGACGAACTGTTGGGTATGCACCCATCTGCCACAGCATGGGAATAAGGGTGTATCGTTAATTGGGATTCCCTTGCCTGCAAACTTATCTTGGACTAATTTGTGGGAAAACACGTCTCGGGGTCGAAAACATTAAGCAGTTTTGGAACTAGAAGTGAGTAGCTTCATGCCGTTAGAATCCTATTATGTATGTGTACAAAGGTGTAACCCGCCTAAGGGTATAGGAAAACAGCATTGTATAAATACGGATACTACTTATGTGGGAAATCAGACATCTTGTAATTGAACAATTGATATTAGTACGACTAGCGGCTGGGCAAATTCAACCAGCTGGACGGTTCCAGAAGGAAAAGGGTGGTATTGGCTATGCAATGATACAGCCCGTAAGGTCTTGCCTGAGAATTGGAAGGGAACTTGCACTCTTGGAGCGGTAGTCCCCAATATGACAGTACATGATGTAGTGCCTCGAGGTTACTTGAGAAATCATATCCGGAGAATCAGATGAAAAATTAACAATCCATTGGTAGAGAGACACACCCCTTTTCATAGTTTTGTGCGATGGTTTATCCCATGGTTAGGAGTGAGTGAATTGGAAAAGGCAATAGTTAATATTTCTGCAATTATAGAGAAGTTAGAAAACAAAATTCTGGATGCTATAAAGGCTCAACAAGAAGAGATATCTAGTTTATCACAGGTAGTATTCCAAAATCAGATGGCCCTAGACTTGTTACTGGCCACTCAAGGGGGAGTCTGTACAGTAATAAACACAAGTTGTTGTATGTATGTAGATCAGAGTGGAAGGATCTCTACCGACCTGGAAGAAATATGGAAGCAGACCAGGATCCTACATGAGATCAGTAAAGATGATCTTTCATGGAGTTTTAGTGAACTATGGACTAAGTTAACCTCCTGGTTGCCCAATTTCCAATGGTTGAAACAAGTATTCATTGCTCTAATCGTATTAGTAGTGTTAGGAATATTTGTGTGCATGTTGTTTAGATGCCTGCTTTGTTGTGTTACTGTAAATAATGAAAGTATCTGATGCAAAAGAATTTGCATGGGAAAAGAAAAGGGGGGATTGATTAAGGAGGTATTGGGGAGGCAAGGACAATCCCCAGACAAGGACTGTATATCTCGAAACAAGACACTGGAACTCATGATAAGGAAGCGGCAGGCGGACAGAGAAACGAATGTAAGGACTATAAATCTCGAAACTGGACATTGGAATTCATTATAAAGATACAACAAACGGGAGAATTAGCAACAACCAGCTCTTGCAATTAAGAAACATGCCAATTCAGCAGATTCCTGACCAAAGGTGAAAAGTACACTGTGAGGAAGACTCGGGGTCTTCCTCCCAAAGACCCCTGCCCACGTCCCAAAGACCCCTGCCCACAATTCTTGGAAGGCTCTGCGCAGGCGCAAGGTGCCAAAAGGCTAATTAGCATGAGAAGCGAGGGAAGGCGGGGATAGGTAATGCATATGTGTAGGTGCTTGTAGAATATTGATAGATTGATTGTATAAATTCAAGACTGCTTTCTGCTTTGGGTATGCACGATAGGTGGAGAGATCCCCCGAGCATCCAGCGCTGCAATAAAGAATATACCACTTAAAGGAATTTCGGCTTCGATCTTTGAATCAATTTGGCGACCCAGATGGGACAACCTCTCTGCCGGACTGCAGGACCTGCTGGGAACAGGACTCCCTAGGGTACCCCCGGGATTTCCCGGAGGGACTCCTCGACTCACCGGATCACTGCGGAGGCAGACAAGGACCCCATCATTGTAAGTGAGTATATTCTTTATTCTGGTTTGGTTTTCTGGTAGACCGGTCATCTGGAACTGTCTGTAAGTCAGAAGGTGATCTTCTGCGAGGCAGTGTTTGGTATATACTTTGTGGTTAGCACCATAAGTACATGTTTGGGGACCTTAAGGAAGGAGCTCGCTTTAAGGTCCATCTGGAATTGTGTTGTCTATTTCGGTTTTCTGACTCATGGAGTATGGTATTTAACTCTGGTTATTGTTACTGCGATTTTGGCTATTTTCCTGGTGGTAATAGTAGGTTCGTGGCATTGTTATAAGAAAGATATCGTTACGGTGTTACACAGTTCGGTTTTCTGACTTATCGCATGTGGAATTTGACTCTGACTATTGTTACTGTGATTTTGGCAATATTGCTGGTAATAGTAGTTTTGTGACATCGCTACTGAAAGATATTGCGTGCCCGTATTTTTGTGAGTGATACGTTTTGTGATACGCTTTTGTAAGTAACGTGTGTATTCTGAAAGTGTAAACTGGAAACTGGGGGGGCAAACAAGCAGTGAAATTTTAAAGAAAAGTGTGTTAGGATGTGTTTTAAGTCACTGGAAGGATATTGGAGGATCTGCCGGTGGAAGTGTGAACAGGAAAACATTGATAAAATATCGTAATCAGTGGTGGCCGCTTTATAAGCTGGAATGTGGAGAAAAGTGGCCCCTAAATGGAACTTTAAACTATAATATTTTGCTACAGTTAATGTTGTTTTTTGAGAAGCAGAACAGGACGAAATGTTGTATACTGATGTTTCAGCATCTTGGTGGGAAAAGGTAGGGAATTAAGTTGGCCCCTGACTGAACCTTTGATGTTGGCATTAGAGAAGTACAGGCTGGAGAAAGATAAAGGAAGTGTTAAAAGGGTTGTTGAAAGTGTTAAAGGTGTTTGAAGTTGAATGAGCAGGGAAAGAGGATGTAGGAATGTTAATAGTTCTGCCTCTGCCCGAGGCAGAGATCTTAAAATCATGGGTGTTAGCCCTTTAGGGCAAAGGGACCATGATCGGTCCGGTCCGAGAGAGTTGTCACAGAAACAGAAAAGCAGTCAACTCTTAAAACAACCTGAGTTCATGTGCGAGCTCGGATTGCTGATGGAACCGTTATGGGAACTGTGGACAATTGCATTCCCCTGACCGACCCCCACTAAGACCCGAATCATCCTGAAAATCATGAACGGTTAAGTAAATACTAAAACCTGGATGAATTGGGAATTGAGAATATGCTTCCAAGAAGGTCTAAAAGAAACCCCTATGGAATTTTTGGACCAACTCTGAAATGGAATGAAAATAAATAAATAAAAAAATAAATAAAACAAAACGCTTTGGACCTGGCTTTGGAGGACAAATTGACTAGCCTTTTCCTAGGGTAATCAACCCCTGATTTCAACAGGAATAACGGGGACCTGGGGAATCTACCCTAGCGGATCCTCCACTGGTTATAATGAAGCTAGGGGAGGAATGGAAGTGAAATTTCTTATTGCTATGGGGCAACGTATTCAGTTCTAAATCAAGCATTAATGCCTTCACAGAATTATTATGTTAGGGTAAAAGGTGTGTCGTGGTTTAACCCGGCCGGCAGCTAAACACCACGCAGCTGTTCGCTCACCCTCCCCTCCCCCCTCCCCCATCCAGCGCTGCAATAAAGAATATACCACTTAAAGGAATTTCGGCTTCGATCTTTGAATCAAGGCTAGATAGGATGGGGCTTCAGGCACCTCTTCACCTGAGGAAACACACTGCCATCAGGCACCGCTGTGCCAGACAAGCTTGTTCTGCTAGAACACCCTACTCAGATGCACTGTGGCATTCAAGTGAACTGCTTTCATGCAAATATAACGACTGATGTTACAACCCACCTTGCCTGTGGCACCTGATGAACAGAAGAGTAAGCCACCGCAGCGCTTCAAAACCATCCCTGCACGTGCCGCTCCTTGTCGCTCTCTGGCCTTATCTCATATCCTTATCCACTTCTGTGGAGAGCCTGCCACGGCACCTGCAAAGCAAGACGGACACCTTTCATAGTCACCTTGTGCTACTTGGTCGTTCTGCTCCAACCCAGCTCATGACCAGCCCCTCTTCTTACACAGCTCTTCAGAGTGCAGTTTGCTCCTTTGAGCCTGTGCGAGACACCTGTGAAAGAAAAAGAAACGCATAGGCCGATGCAGCATCCAAAGACACAGCACAACTAGGTAAGTTACTCTCATCTGCTCCCTTACCTCTGCCGCTTACCAGCCCCCGAGGCAGATGCTTCAATCTACCCTCTTCAAACAGCTACAACACCTCTAAAAGACAAAGAGGGGATGCTTAGAGGAACAGTGAGACCTACAACACAACAACTGCTACATCTGTTCCTCACTCACCTTGCCAGAGGCAGCTCTGCGTGTGACGTCCCAGGTTGTACACTGCGTTACCTAACCCTTACCGTAACCCTTACCCTAACCCTTCTCACCCTTACCATTACCCAAATCCTTACCTTTACTTTTTCCTTACCCTTACTCTTTCCTTTAACCATAACCTTACCCTTACCCTAATCCTTACCCTTAACCTAACCCTAACCCTAAACCTTACCCCAACCCTTACCCTGACCCTTACATTAACCCTAACCCTTACCCTAAACCTTACACTTACTCTTAACATTAACCTTACACTTAACCTTTAGCTAATACTTAACCTTACGTTTTTCTCACCCTAACCCTATAATTAACCATAACAATTACCCTAACACTTAACCTTACCCTTACAATAAGCCATACAACAACACTTAAATGTACACTTACGCTTACAGTTACCCTAGGAATTACTCGTTCAATTACTCCTACCCTTACCCTTACACTTACCCTTACCCTTACCCTTCTGCATACCATTACCCTTACCCTAAACCTTACACTTACCCTTATCCTTACCCTAACCCTAACCCTCACCCTTACCATTAACCATACCCTTACTCTTCTCCTTACCCTAAACCTTACCCCAACCCTTACCCTGACCCTTACATTAACCCTAACCCTTATCCTAAACCTTACACTTACTCTTAACCTTAACCTTACCCTTAACCTTAACCTAATCCTTACCCTTACGTTTCCCTCACCATAAGCCTAAAATTTACCCTAACCATTACCCTAACACCCTAACCCTTACTCTAACCCTTACAATGGCTTATGGTAAGGTTAAGGGTAAGGTTTATGTTAAGGGTAAGCGTAAGGGTAACGGATAGAGTAAGGGTAAGAGTAAGGTTAAGGGTAACGGTAAGGTTAAGGGTACAAATATGTGTTAGGGTATCGGTTATGGTATGGGTAAGAATTAGGGTAAGTATAAGGGTAAGGGTAAGTGTAAGGGTACAGGTCAGGGTAAGGGTTAGAGTAAGGGTTAGGGTTAGGGTTAGGGTAAGGTTAAGTGTTAGGGTAATGGTTAGGGTTAGTTTTAGGGTTAAAGTCAGGAAAACGTATGCGTAAGTATTAGGTGAATGTTAAGGGTAAGGTTAAGGTTAAGAGTAAGTGTAAGTTTTAGGGTAAGGGTTAGGGTTAATGTAAGGGTCAGGGTAAGGGTTGGGGTAAGGTTTAGGGTAAGGGTTAGGTTAAGGATAAGTGTTAGGGTAAGGTTAATGGTAACCGTAAGTGTAAAGGTAAGGGTTAGGGTAAGGGTAAGAATAAGGGTATGGGTAATGGTAAGGATGAGGGTTAGGCTAAGGGTAAGTGTAAGGTTTAGATTTAGGCTAAGGGTAAGTGTAGCAGAAAGGGTAAGCTTTACGGTAAGGTTTAAGGTTTAGGGTTAGGTTAAGGGTAAAGGTAAGGGTAAGGGTACGGGTCAGGGTAAGGGTTAGAGTAAGGGTTTGAGTAAGGGTAAGGGTAAGGGTTAGGATAAATGTAAGGGTGCTGCACACAATTATCTGAGAATGAAAGCTGCTTTCCAGTAATTCAGAAAGCCAAGTTACGTCTCAGCCTTGAGCATCTCGGGCTTTTGGGCCTGTCTGTAACATTTGGCACCAGCACTAACACTTTTTTTGGCATATGTTTAGCGTTTGGGGCCTGTGTCTGGGATTTGGGCCCTGTCTCGAACCAGTGGGGCTTTGTCCTGGGTTTTGGAGCCTGCCTCTAGAGTTCAGGGCCTGTGATTAGGCTTTTGGGGTCTGTGTCTGGGGGCCGGTATCTGGGGACAAGGGGGGAGCTGCTTGTAGACCCTTGGGGCCAGCATTGAGGGGGTTGGGAGCTGACTGTACACCTTTGGGGCCTGCTTCTGGGGGCGGGGGGGGGGGTTGAGACCAGCATCTGGGGGAGGGGTGGGAGCTCTTTGTATTCCTTTGGAGCCTGTGTCGGGGGGGGGGGGGCGGAAGGGGAGAGTTGGTTGGGAGCTGCTTGTACACTGTTGGAGCCTGGGTTGAGGGAGGAGGTTTGGAGCTGCTTCTACACCTTTGGGCCTGGCATCGGGGGTAGGGGGTTGGGTGCTGGTTGTAGGGGTCTGTGTTTGGGGGGGGGGGGCTTGGGACCTGAGTCTGGGGGAGGGGTGGGAGCTGCTTGTACACCTTTGGGGCCTGCATCTGTGGGGGGTCAGGGCCTGTGTCTAGCGGGCTGGGAACTGCTTGTACAATGTAGGAATCTGTTTCTGCAGGGTGGCTGGGAGCTGTTTGTACAACTTTGGGGCCAGCATCTGGGGGTGGCTGGGAGCTGCCTGTATACTGTAGGGGCCTGTGTTTGTGGGGGGCTTGGGGGCCTCCCTCGGGGGGGGGGGGGGAGGTTGGGAGCTGCTTGTAGAATTTGGGTCCCTGTGTCTGGGGGGGGGGTTGGGGCCTGTGTCTCAGGGGTGTTGGGAACTGGTTGTACACCTTTGGGTCCTGTCTCGGGGGGGAGCTACTTGTACACTTTTGGGGTCTGTATTTGAGGGGGGTTGGGAGCTGCTTGTGCACTTTTGGACCTATGTTTAGGCTGGTTGGGAGTTGCTCATGCATTCTAGGTGCCTCCCTTTTGAGAAGGGTTGGGGCCTGCATCTGTGGGTGGTTGGGAGCTGCTTGTACACTATAGGGGCCATGGTCTTGGAGGGGGGTCTGGGCTGTTTATACACCTTTGTGGCCTGTGTTTGGGGGTGGGGGGGTGGGCCTGTGCCTGGGGGAGTTGGGTGGTGCTTGTTCACTCTAGGAGCCTCCATTTGGGGGTCTTTGGGGCCTCCCTTTGAGGGGGAGGGAGTTGGGAGTTGGTTGTACACCTCCGCATCCCATGTCTTGGGGGGGGTGGGGGGAGTGGGACCGGTCTCTGAAGGGGCGGGTTGTGAGCTGCTTGTACACCTGTGTCGGGGGGGATGGTAGGGGGGGTGGTGGGGGGCGGGCCCGGGTCTTGGGCCAGTGTCTGGGTGGAGTCCAGTTCTTGGGAGGGGGTGGTGGGGTAGGAGCTGCTTGTGGGCAGTTGGGATCTGCATCTGGGTGTGGTTGGTGCCTGCTTCTGTTGGCAGTTTGGGGCCTGCTTGTAGACTTGTGCAGCCTGGGTTTGGGGGCTTTTGTGTAACGTTTGGGATCTGCATTTTTGCTTTGGGATGCATCTTGAGCTTTTGAGGCCTAGCAGTAGCATTTGGGGCCTGCATCTGGGGCTTTTCTGTAGCATTTTGGTTGCGTATTTGTGATTTGGGGCCTGTATCGTGGGTTTTGCCTTTTTTGTAGTTTCCATCTTTGTGTGTGTGTGTTTCGTTGTTGGTTGTCTGGGGTTAGGGGCAGTTTGGGGTTTGGATTAAGGTCAGTGTCATTAGCGTTAGGGGGTTGATAATAAGGGTTAGGGTTGTGGTTAGAGTTGTTAGGTTTAAGGGGAATAAGGACTTCAGGGTAAGGGGATCAAGGTTGTGGGAATAAAAATGTTGTTTTTGCGCAGTTACATCCTGTAGAGGGAAGGAAGGTGGTATTGAGATATGCTTGCAGTGATAAGACAGCTTAACAGTGTGAAATGAGTTCATCTGATTCGTGTCAATATGGAACAATGCTAGGGCCGCATGATATGATGAAAAGTCTGAGAAAACCAGAGTGGTTAATGTATATAGTTCTTGTATCTTGCAAAGGAATGGTCCAGCAATTCGGGTCAATAGGGGATAAGAGAACAAAGGGGTTTCAGAATAACTGCTAACTTTTACAACTGTTGATGGGACACTATGCAAGTGTCTGCCATCCAGCCAAGATGGACAAAGGAGATGGACAAGAGAAAAGCCTGGGAGGAAGACTAGGAGCCTTCAGTACGAGCGGCCCCCAGAGGGACCACCGGAGACTGATAACGCCTGCACCAGTGGGAGGGTTTGGATTCTGGGAACTAATTAGAATAACCCTGCCTTTTGTAGAAGTAGTAATGAATATGTATTAGCCTAGCAGCATAAAAACCAGCCGCCTGATGTAACTTGTGTGCGTCTTGGTGGAGCAGAGACTCCTGGCGCACCCAGCGCTGCTTGCTTACCTCTATTCATTTAATAAATTGTAAATTTCAATTGCAATCCTATTTGGGACCCAGTCATTTATTACAAGTGGGCGCTCGTCCGGGAGGGCTTTGGTTCCTGATTTCTGGTTTGATCTAGGAGAGGCACCCCCACCATTTGGTGGCTGCTCTTTGAGTCAGGTCGGAACTAATGGCATCTTAAACCTGAATAAAGGTAAGCAAAGTTTCTGATTCTTTTTTTCAGCTCCCTTACCAGCTGCAGCACTATATTTTGCCCGTAATTGTGTGTGTGAAGATCCGAACAAAGATGACGGAGTCGTAAGCATTTAAAGCGTATACCGTTCGGTTGGGTGGGGTTCGGTTGCCTGTGTGTGTAAGAGTGTGACTGGGATGGAACTTAGTTCCGAAGCGATTGTGGAGGTCTTCTAACCGCGTTTTCAATCTCCCGTGAGGGACTTGGCTGGTGAAGGACCGAAGGGATTCCTATAGGATTTGTGGGTGTGTGATAGGTCCTCGACCCCCTGCAAGACACTCTTACTAAGGTAACCAAGGGCTGTGGGAATTGCCATAGTAAAATTCCTAGATGGGTCAGACAAAATTGAAGACCAGAGACCAGAAGAAAGGGAGCAAATTACCAGTCATACCACCAGAAAGTCCATTAGGAATAACGATTAGAAATTGGAATGATAGGGACCCCAGAAAAGGAAAAAGTAAATTAAAAATGGTCCAGTATTGTGTGACAGAATGGCCAAAGGAGCCTTTAAGACTACATGTCTTTTGGCCTGTTTTTGGATCCTTCGAAGACTGGATTTGCCAGGCCTTAAATATCCATGTTAATTCAAAGGAACCTTTTAGCCAGGAAGAAAGTGATTATGCAGGATTATGGATCAGGAAGACTTCAGTTCCTTTTCCAGCCTCAATATTTACACTAAAAGCAGGTAAGAAATTTGAAGAACAAGAAGAACATGAAAAAGAAAAAGAAGATAAACGTGAGCCGTTGGATAAGCTACCACCTCCATATCCTAACAATCCATCCCCGGCGGCTCCCCCTCCGGTGGCTGTGGTATCGCCACCAGTACCACCGTTGCCCCAGCTTCCACCACCAACAGCACCAGAATTAGACCGACCTCCGGCCGCAGGCAGGAGAAGTAGGACGGACGTATCTGAGAGGGCTTCTCTATATCCCTTAAGGGAGGTAACTGGTGTATAACTGGTGCGCGTCTTGGTGGAGCAGAGACTCCCGGCGTACCCAGCACTGTTTGCTTACCTCTATTCATTCAGTGAATTGTAAACTTTGATTGTAATCCTATTTGGGACTTTTATTTATTATAACAGACAACCTTGTAAAACGCAGACAACCAGAATCCTTACAGCAATTAGGTGGAAATCACGGCGTAAGAAACATTACCACCTCAAAGAGTAAAAACCTCAAAAGAAATGTGACTTGTAACAGGCCAGCAGCTGTGTATTTTCTGTGAAGCACCAGCTAGATTATGAACCTTGAATAGCACAGTTAAAGGGGAAACAGGGGAGGGTCCCGGTCCTCGGCAGAAAAAAAAAGTGTATAAACTGTGTATGGAATTAGTAGGCACCCTCCTGCTTGTGGGACACCCGCCATTGTAATCTCGAATAATAATGCTACTGTACTGAGATCCTCGACTCAGCCTATGCTATTTGCTACAGATTGATTCAGGGTTTTAAGGTTTCAGGGATTGGGCACTAGGGTTGGGTTTCAGGGTAAGGGGTTTCAGGGTTTATGTTTAGGATTTTAAGGTTTTTAGGGTTGGAGTTTTAACGGTTAGGGTTTTAAGGATTTGGGGGTTAGGGTTTTAAGGGTTTCAGGGTTAGCGTGTTAGGGTATTAGAGTTTTTTGGGTTGTAGTGTTGATATGTTTTTTAGGGTTAGAGTCTTAAGGTTTTATTTTTGGTCAGTTATTTACGGTTAGGGTTTTAAGATCTTTTTTTTTTTTTTTTTTTTTTTTTTCCAGGTAAGGTTCTCCAGGTCCAGGGTTTTGAGTATCCTAATTTTGGGGGTTTGGATTTTGAGCATCTTAATTCTGGGGGTTAGGCTTTTGTGTGCCCTAATTTTTTGGGATCGGCTTTCAAGCATCCTAAGTAGTTGGGTTAGGGTTTTGAGCATCTTAATATTTTGGGTCTGGGTAATGAGCATCCTCAGTTTTCAGGATAGGGTTTTGAGCATCTTAATGTTTCCAGGATAGGGTTTGGAGCGTCCTAATGTTTTGGGTTGGGGCTTTGAGCGTCCTAATGTTTTTGGGTTAGGGTTTGGAGCGTCCTAAATTTTGAGGATAGGGTTCTGAGCATCTCAGTGTTTCCAGGATAGGGTTTTGAGCGTCCTAAGTTTTTGGGATAGGTCTTTGAGCTTCCTAATGTTTTCCGGATAGGGTTTGGAGCATCTTAATGTTTTGGGTTTGGGTTTTGAGCGTCTGAATGTTTTTGGGTTAGGGCTTGGAGCGTCCTGTTTTCGGGATAGGGTTTGGTGCGTCCTAGTGTTTTCGGGATAGGGTTTTGAGCGTCCAAAGTTTTTGGGTTTGGGTTTTGAGCGTCCAAAGTGTTATAAGTTTCCCCCTTAATTAATTTTCAGAGAGCATTGTATTAATCATAGAAAGGAATTTATTGAGCAAGCAAACATCAAGCAAAACAGCACTGGGCAGCCGGGGAGTCTCAGCTCCGCCAACGGCACGCACCTCACCCCCGCCAAGGTCCCTTTTTATATCTTGCTAATTCCGGGATTACGCATCCTGGTATATTCTGCGACTGAGCGCACTGTTGCGCGGAAAAGAATTTTTAATAATTTAAATCTCTTTAAAAAGAAAATTAAGCAAAAGAATTTTCATAGTGTCTAGGCAAGCATTATGCAGCTCCTTACTTCAGCAGGGAGCTTTCGCAACTCCCGCTCCTCAAACAGAACTCCTTGTTTTTATAATACAAAAGACAATGAACAAACATTTATGGTGTATTACCCTAAGTTTTTGGGTTAGGGTTTTTTGCGTCTTAATGTTTTGGGGTTAGGGTTTGGAGCGCCCTAAGTTTTTGGGCTAGGGCTTTGAGCATTCCTAACGTTTTGGGTTGGCTTTGGGTTTTGAGCATCCTAAGATTTTGGGTTGGGGGTTTTAGGCATAGGTCTTCAGGGGTTTAGTGTGGTAAATAGTTTGGGTTAGGTCTGTAGGGGTTTCGAGGTTTTTTGGATGTTAGGGCTTGAGGCTTTTTTTGTAAGGGCGGTGAGGGTTCCAGTGAGTGCTGGTAAATGCAGTTCTGGAGCACTCGGCCTGTGATTGGCCATGCTGGCTGTGCGGGGAATGCTGGTAGGTGTAGTTTTCCGGCACTGGGAGGCCATGTTGTGTGCCCAGAGCATGCCGGGAGATGTAGTTCTCGGGACTCCGGACTTCCGGGAGGCCATGTTGCGTACCCAGAGTATGCCGGGAAATGTAGTTTTCGGATTCGGGACTTCCGGGAAGCCATGTTGAATGCCCAGAGCGTACCGGGAGATGTAGTTCTCGGGAACTAGGGTTAGGGTTAGGGGCTAGGGCTGGGGCTAGAGTTAGGGTTTCGGGTGAGGGTTGGGGTTGGGGGTTATTGTTAGGGTTAGGGCTAGGGTTAGGGGTTAGGGTTAGGGTGAGGGTTAGGGTTAGGGTTAGGGGTTAGGGTTAGGGTTAGGGTTAGGGTTAGAGGGTTAGGGTTGTTAGTGTTAGGATTAGGGTTAGGGTTAGGGTTAGGGTTAAGGTTAGGGTTAGGGTTAGGTTTAGGGTTAGGGTTAGGGTTAGGTTAGGTTTAGGTTTAGGGTTTCGGTTAGGGTTAGGGTTCTGTTAGGGTTAGGGTTAGGGTTAGCGTTAGGATTAGGTTTAGGTTTATGGTTAGGGTTAGGTTTAGGGTTTTGTTAGGGTTAGGGTTAGGGTTCCGTTAGGGTTAGTGTTAGGGTTAGGCTTAGGCTTAGGGTTAGGGTTATGTTAGGGTTAGGGTTAGGGTTAGGGTTAGGGTTAGGTTTAGGGTTAGGGTTAGGTTTAGGGTTCTTTTTGGATTAGGGTTAGGATGGGCTGAGGTCAACTGCATGAAGTTTAACAAGGCCAAGTGCCGGGTCCTGCACCTGGGGCGCAATAACCCCAAGCAGAGCTACAGGCTGGGAGAGGAATGGTTGGAGAGCTGCCAGGCAGAGAAGGACCTGGGAGTGATGGTGGATAGTCGGCTGAATATGAGCCAGCAGTGTGCTCAGGTGGCCAAGAAGGCCAACGGCATCCTGGCTTGTATCAGGAACAGTGTGACCAGCAGGGCTAGGGAGGTGATCGTCCCCCTGTACTCAGCTCTGGTGAGGCCGCACCTCAAGTACTGTGTTCAGTTTTGGGCCCCTTGCTACAAGAAGGACATCGAGGTGCTTGAGCGGGTGCAGAGAAGGGCGACGAAGCTGGTGAGGGGCCTGGAGAACAAGTCCTACGAGGAGCGGCTGAGGGAGCTGGGCTTATTCAGCCTGGAGAAGAGGAGGCTCAGGGGTGACCTTATCGCTCTTTTTAGGTACCTCAAGGGAGGCTGTAGCGAGGTGGGGGTTGGCCTGTTCTCCCACGTGCCTGGTGACAGGACGAGGGGGAATGGGCTTAAGTTGAGCCAGGGGAGTTTTAGGTTAGATGTTAGGAAGAACTTCTTCACTGAAAGGGTTGTGAGGCACTGGAACAGGCTGCCCAGGGAAGTGGTGGAGTCACCATCCCTGGAAGTCTTCAAAAGACGTTTAGATGTAGAGCTTAGGGATATGGTTTAGTGGAGGGCTGTTAGCGTTAGGTTGGAGGTTGGACTCGATGACCTTGAGGTCTCTTCCAACCTAGAAAATTCTGTGATTCTGTGATTAGTGTTAGGAATAGTGTTAGGGTTAGGGTTAGGGTTACGTTAGGGTTAGGTTTAGGGTGAGGGTTAGGGTTAGGTTTAGCTTTAGTGTTCGGGTTAGGGTTAGGGTTAGGGTTAGGATTAGGGTTTGAGCGTTAGGTTTAGATCCGCGGGCAGCCGTTAGGGTTAGGGTTAGGTTTAGGGTTGGGTTAGTGTTAGGGTTAGTTTAGGGTTAGGTTTAGTTTCTGACTACAGTAACTCGATCATCCAATAAAAATCATCCTTATTGTCTTTAGCAAAGCAATGGCTTCTATACCATCAATTAATTGTACATGCCCTTGGAAAAAGCCAAGGCAATACCTCCCTTGCTTGGAGCTGTATCCAAACGCAGTAATGTATACAATCTTTAGCAGCAGCTATTATTAGAGACAGGGAGAAGGAGGAACTTTGCCCACTGAAATTCGAAAATTTATTTGGGATAATGCTTCAGAATTTGAAAAAGATTTTCAAGCATGGTGGCAATTAGTCAACTTTACCCTTTATGCAGAAAATGATCAAATTGTGTCCTTTATACTTACTATAAGTAATGCCACCGTATAGAATGTATAGCCAATCATTGCATTAGGACTCAATCATAATGGAACTATACTTTATACTAAAGGGCATAAAGTATGGGCCCATCAAAAGGGAGGAAAGTGGCAAACAATTGATGTAAATGCATGCATTGTGCGTGAACAAAAAAGTTCCATCTGTGAAAGTAACACGCTGGAATCCCAAGACATTTGTCTTGACACTGAGCAAAATATTTGCCACGTTGAGATATATCCTAATGAAACCCTTGATACTGTACTTGTATATATTGGGAAAGGTTGTGTTTGCATGAGAAGTCATTGTGATTCTATAGTCGTAGATAATGCTGTGGTAGATACCAGTAATCACTTTAATGTTTGTGTTTGCAATTTTATCAAAATCTCAACCATATCACACTATCAGGTAGACCTGCGCAACAGGTATAAGGCCCTGGAGGCCGAAAGGCAATCGATGGATGGAAAAGGCTATAATCCCTCTCCACCAGAGATATTGGCAGGGTTGGAAAAGCCAACCCCCCCGTATAGTGACCACAGGCAGCAGGAAGAAAAGGTGAGTTTTAGTTGTGGGTGATTTATCAGTCAGCGGAACAGAGGGTCCAATATGTAGAAGGGACCCTCCTCTAAGGGAAATCTGCTGCCTTCCTAGGGCCTGGGTTAGGACATCCCAAGGAGGCTTCCCAGCTTGGTTCAACAGTCAGACTATTACCGATTGCTCGTCCTATATCTGGGAGGAGAAGGAGTGGCAACGCATAGCCTGTGAGCAATCAAAAGGGACTTCAAGGATTTGTCAATTTGTCAAAACTCAACGAAACGCAACGGAAACCACAAAACACGTCAAAAACACCCCAAAAGCGAACCGAATCAGAAGAAAAAATGTGATTTAACAACCCAAAAAACCCTTAAACCCACCTGATGTTCTCCTAAATGTACAATCCACTCCCAACCACCAGAAAACCCAATGGAAACCCAAAAAAAACAAACGGAGACCTCAAAACACGTCAAAAACACCCCAAAAAAGAATGGGATAACCCCCCAAAACGAAAGAAAACCCCCAAAAAATAGATCCACCCCTAAAAAAGCCTAAACCTACCTGAAGTTCTCCAAAACCCACAATTTACACTTTTCCACCACCATGACAACAGAAAACCCAACGAAACCCAACAGAGACCCCAAAACATGTCAAAAACACCCCAAAAAAGAACGGGATCACCCCCAAAACTGGAAGAAAATTTCCCCCCCAAAAATTTAGAATTTTCACCATGATGACCAACATGAACCAAACGAAAACCCAAAAGGAGACCCCAAAACACGTCAAAAACACCCCAAAAATGAATTGGATCAGCCCCCCCCCCCAAAAAAAAAAAAACAAAAGAAAACCCTAAAAACCATGAATCTGCCCCAAAAGTCCCCCTAAATCTACCTGATGTTCTCCAAAACCCACAATTTACACTTTTCCACCATGATGACCACGGAAAACCCAATGAAACCCAACGGACAACCCAAAACATGTCAGAAACACCCCAAAAAAGAACGTGATCACCCCAAAACTGGAACAAAATCCCCCAAAACCATAGATCCACTCCAAAAACACCCTAAATCTACCTGATGTTCTCCAAAACCCACAATTTGCACTTTTCCACCATGATGACAACGGAAAACCGAACGAAACCCAACGGAAACCCCAAAACACGTCAAAAACACACCGATAAACAACTGGATCACTAGAAAAAAACAAAAGAAAACCCTAAAAACCATGAATCTGCCCCAAAAGTCCTCATAAACCTACCTGATGTTCTCCAAAACCCACAATTTACACTTTTCCACCATGATGACCACGGAAAACACAACGAAACCCAACGGAGAACCCAAAACACGTCCAAAACACCCCAAAAAAGAACAGGATCACCCCCAAAACCAAAGAAAACCCCAAAAAGCACGGATCCAATCCCAAAACCACTCCCAAAAGTCCCCCTAAACCTACCTGATGTTCTCCAATACCCACAATTTACACGTTTTCACCATGATGAACAACAAGAACCCAACAAAAACCAACGGAGACCCCAAAATATGTCAAAAACACCCCAAAAAAGAATGGGACCACCCCAAAAACAGAAGAAAACGCTAAAAAAAAAAAAAAAAAAAAAAAAAAAAAAACAGAAGAATTCAACCAAAACCACAGATTCACCACCCAGAAAAACTTAAACTCACCTGATATTCTCCAAAACCCACAATTTACACTTTTCCAACATGATGACCAACAAGAACCCAACAAAACCCAACGGAGACCCCAAAACACATCAAAAACACACCAAAAAAGAATTGGATCACCCCAAAACTGGAACAAAATCCCCCAAAACCATAGATCCACCCAAAAAACACCCTAAATCTACCTGATGTTCTCCAAAACCCACAATTTACACTTTTCCACCATGATGACCACGAAAAACCCAATGAAACCCAACGGAGACCCCAAAACACGTCAAAAACATGCCAAAAAACAACTGGATCAGTAGAAAAAAAAACAGAAGAAAATCCTAAAAGCCATGAATCTGCCCCAAAAGTCCTCATAAACCTACCTGATGTTCTCCAAAACCCACAATTTACACTTTTCCAGCATGATGACCACGGAAAACACAACGAAACCCAACGGAGAACCCAAAACACGTCCAAAACACCCCAAAAAAGAACAGGATCACCCCCAAAAACGAAAGAAAACCCCAAAAAGCACGGATCCAATCCCAAAACTGCTCTAAACGTACCTGATGTTCTCCAAATCCAAATGTCCACTCCCAACCACCATAAAACCCATTAGGAACTCAACGAAACCCAACGGAAACCCCAAAAACACCTCAAAAACACCCCAAAAAAGAACTGGATCAGAAGAAAAAACACCAAACACTATGAATTTCCCCGCAAAACCGCCCTAAACTCACCTGATCTTCTTCAAAACCCACAATCCACTCCCATTTACCTTAAGGACCAACGAAAATCCAACTAAAACCCAACGGAGACCCCAAAACAAGTCGAAAACACCCCAAACAAGAACAGGATAACCCCTAAAAAAGAAAGAAAAACCCCAAAAACATAGATCCACCCCAAAAACACACTAAACCTACCTGATGTTCTCCAAATCCCAAAGTCCACTCCCAACAAACTTAAAACACATTAGGAAATCAACGAAACGCAACGGAAACCCCAAAACACGTCAAAAACACCACAAAAAAAAGCGGGATCACCCCCAAAACCGAAAGAAAACCCTAAAAGCCGTTAATCCACCCCAAAAGTCCCCCTAAACCTACCTGATGTTCTCCAATACCCACAATTTACACGTTTTCACCATGATGAACAACAAGAACCCAACAAAAACCAACGGAGACCCCAAAATATGTCAAAAACACCCCAAAAAAGAATGGGACCACCCCAAAAAAGAACTGAATCAGAAGAAAAAACACCAAAACTATGAATTTCCCCGCAAAACCACCCTAAACTCACCTGATCTTCTTCAAAACCCACAATCCACTCCCATTTACCTTAACGACCAACGAGAATCCAACTAAAACCCAACGGAGACCCCAAAACACGTCAAAAACACCCAAAAAAGAACGGGATCACCCCCAAAACTGGAAGAAAATTCCCCCCCCAAAAAATTTACAATTTTCACCATGATGACCAACATGAACCAAACGAAAACCCAAAAGGAGACACCAAAACACGTCAAAAACACCCCAAAAAAGAAAGGGATCACCCATAAACTGGAAGAAAATCCCCCAAAAGCACAGATCCAATCCCAAAACCAGCCTAAACCTACCTGATGTTCTCCAAAACACACAAATTTACCCTTTTCCACCATGATGACCATGGAAAACCCAACGAAACCCAATGGAGACAAAAAACATGTCAAAAAAAAAAAAAAAAAAAAAAAAACAAAAAAGAACAGGATCTCCCCCAAAAACAGAAGAAAACCCAAATGCCAT
>NW_028136777.1:20000-22500 GCF_965140915.1 Aythya marila | reverse complement strand
AACCCTAACCCTAACCCTAACCGTAATCCTAACCCTAACCCTAACCCTAACCCTAACCCTAACCCTAACCCTAACCCTAACTCTAAGAGAACCCTAACCCAAACCCTAACCCTAACGCTAACCCTAACCCTAACCCTAACCCTAACCCTAACCCTAACCCTAACCCTAACCCTAACCGTAACCCTAACCCTAACCCTAACCCTAACCCTAACCCTAACCCTAACCTTAACCCTAACCCTAACCCTAAGAGAACCCTAACACTAACCATAAGAGATCCCTAACCCTAACCCTAACCCTAACCCTAACCCTAACCCTAACCCTAACCCTAACCCTAACCCTAACCCTAACAAGAGAACACTAACCCTAACCCTAACCCTAACCCTAACCCTAACCCTAACCCTAACCCTATGTCTAAGAGAACCCTAACCCTAACCATAAGAGAACCCTAACCGTAACCATTACCCTAACACTAACCCTTACCCTAACCCTAACCCTAACCATAACCTTAACCCTAAACCTAAGAGAACACTAACCCTAACCCTAACCCTAAAGCTAACCCTAACCATAACCTTAAACCTAACCCTAACCCTAACCCTAACCTAACCCTAACCGTAAGAGAACACTAACCCTAACCCTAACCCTAACCCTAACCCTAAGAGAACCCTATCCCTAACCCTAACCCTAACCCTAACCCTAACCCTTAACCTAACCCTAACCATAACCCTAACCCTAACCCTAACCCTAACCCTAAGAGAACCCTAACGCTAACCCTAACCCTAACCCTAACCCTAACCCTAACCCTAACCCTAAACCTAACCCTAAGAGAACCCTAACCCTAACCCTAACCCTAACCCTAACCCTAACCCTAACCCTAACCCTAACCCTAACCCTAACCCTAACCATAAACCTAACCCTAACCATAACACTAACCCTAACCCTAACCCTAACCCTAACCCTAAGAGAACACTAACCCTAACCCTAACCCTAACCCTAACACTAACACTAACCCTTACCCTAACCCTAACCCTAACCATAACCTTAACCCTAAACCTAAGAGAACACTAACCCTAACCCTAACCCTAACCCTAACCCTAACCCTAACCCTAAGAGAACACTAACCCTAACCCTAACCCTAACCCTAAGAGAACCCTAACCCTAACCCTAACCCTAACCCTAACACTAAACCTAACCCTAACCATAACCCTAACCCTAACCCTAACCCTAACCCTAAGAGAACCCTAACGCTAACCCTAACCCTAACCCTAACCCTAACCCTAACCCTAACCCTAACCCTAACCCTAACCCTAACCCTAACCCTAACCCTAACCCTAACCCTAACCCTAACCCTAACCCTAACCCTAACCCTAACCCTAACTCTAAGAGAACCCCAACCCAAACCCTAACCCTAACGCTAACCCTAACCCTAACCCTAACCCTAACCCTAACCCTAACCCTAACCCTAAACCTAACCCTAACCCTAACCCTAACCCTAACCCTAAGCCTAACCCTAACCTTAACCCTAACCCTAACCCTAAGAGAACCCTAACACTAACCATAAGAGAACCCTAACCCTAACCCTAACCCTAACCCTAACCCTAACCCTAACCCTAACCCTAACAAGAGAACACTAACCCTAACCCTAACCCTAACCCTATGTCTAAGAGAACCCTAACCCTAACCATAAGAGAACCCTAACCGTAACCGTTACCCTAACACTAACCCTTACCCTAACCCTAACCCTAACCATAACCTTAACCCTAAACCTAAGAGAACACTAACCCTAACCCTAACCCTAAAGCTAACCCTAACCATAACCTTAAACCTAACCCTAACCCTAACCCTAGCCCTAACCCTAACCCTAAGAGAACACTAACCCTAATCCTAACCCTAACTCTAAGAGAACCCTATCCCTAACCCTAACCCTAACCCTAACCCTAAACCTAACCCTAACCATAACCATAACCCTAACCCTAACCCTAACCCTAACCCTAAGAGAACCCTAAAGCTAACCCTAACCCTAACCCTAACCCTAACCCTAACCCTAACCCTAACCCTAACCCTAACCCTAACCCTAACCCTAACCCTAACCCTAAGAGAACCCTAACCCTAATCCTAGCCCTAACCCTAACCCTAACCATAAACCTAACCCTTACCATAACACTAACCCTAACCCTAACCCTAACCCTAACCCTAACCCTAACCCTAACAGAACCCTAACGCTAAACCTAACCCTAACCCTAACCCTAACGCTAACCCTAACCCTAACCCTAACCCTAACCCTAACCCTAACCCTAACCCTAACCCTAACCCTAACCCTAACCCTAACCCTAACCCTAACCCTAACCCCAACCCTAACCCTAACCCTAACCCTAACCCTAAACCTAACCCTAACCCTAACCCTAACCCTAACCCTAACCCTAACCCTAACCCTAACCCTAACCCTAACCCTAACCCTAATCCTAACCCTAACCCTAACCCTAACCCTAACCCTAACCCTAAG
>NW_028136777.1:10000-12500 GCF_965140915.1 Aythya marila | reverse complement strand
GAGAACACTAACCCTAACCCTAGCCCTAAACCTAACCCTAACCCTAACCCTAACCCTAACCCTAACCCTAACCCTAACCCTAACCCTAACCCTAACCCTAACCCTAACCCTAACCCTAATACTAACCCTAACCCTAACCCTAACCCTAACAAGAGAACACTAACCCTAACCCTAACCCTAACCCTAACCCTAACCCTATGTCTAAGATAACCCTAACCCTAACCATAAGAGAACCCTAACCCTAACCCTAACCCTAACCCTAACCCTATGTCTAAGAGAACCCTAACCCTAACCATAAGAGAACCCTAACCGTAACCGTTACCCTAACACTAACCCTTACCCTAACCCTAACCCTAACCATAACCTTAACCCTAAACCTAAGAGAACACTAACCCTAACCCTAACCCTAAAGCTAACCCTAACCATAACCTTAAATCTAACCCTAACCCTAACCCTAACCCTAACCCTAACCCTAACCCTAACCCTAACCCTAACCCTAAGAGAACCCTAACGCTAACCCTAACCCTAACCCTAAACCTAACCCTAACCATAACCCTAACCCTAACCCTAACCCTAACCCTAACCCTAACCATAAACCTATCCCTAACCATAACACTAACCCTAACCCTAACCCTAACCCTAACCCTAACCCTAACCCTAAGAGAACCCTAAACCTAACCCTAACCCTAATCCTAACCCTAAACCTAACCCTAACCATAACCCTAACCCTAACCCTAACCCTAACCCTAACCCTAAGAGAACCCTAACCCTAACCCTAACCCTAACCCTAACCCTAACCCTAACCCTAACCCTAATCCTAACCCTAACCCTAACCCTAACCCTAACTCTAAGAGAACCCTAACCCTAACCCTAACCCTAACGCTAACCCTAACCCTAACCCTAACCCTAACCCTAACCCTAACCCTAACCCTAACCCTAACCCTAACCCTAACCCTAATCCTAACCCTAACTCTAAGAGAACCCTAACCCTAAACATAAGAGAACCCTAACCGTAACCTTAACACTAACCCTAACCCTAACCCTAACCCTAACCCTAACCCTAACCCTAACCCTAACCCTAACCCTAACCCTAACCCTAACCGTAACCCTAACCCTAACCCTAACCCTAACCCTAACCCTAACCCTAACCCTAACCCTAACCCTAACTCTAAGAGAACTCTAACCCAAACCCTAACCCTAACGCTAACCCTAAACCTAACCCTATCCCTAACCCCAACCCTAACCCAAACCCTAACCGTAAGCCTAACCCTAAGCCTAACCCTTAGCCTAACCCTAACCCTAACCCTAACCCTAACCCTAACCGTAACACTAACCCTAACACTAACCCTAAACCTAACCGTAACCCTAACCCTAACCCTAAACCTAACCCTAACCCTAACCCTAAACCTAACCCTAACCCTTACCCTAACCCTAACTCTAAGAGAACCCTAACCCTAACCATAAGAAAACCCTAACCGTAACCGTAACCGTAACCCTAACCCTAACCCTAACCGTAACCCTAACCCTAACCCTAACCCTAACCCTAACCCTAACCGTAACCCTAACCCTAACTCTAAGAGAACCCTAACCCAAACCCTAACTCTAACCCTAACCCTAAACCTAATCCTAACCTTAACCCTAACCCTAACCGTAAGAGAACCCTAACCCTAACCCTAACCCTAACCCTAAACCTAACCCTAAGAGAACCCTAACCCTAACCCTAACCCTAACCCTAACCATAAACCTAACCCTAACCATAACACTAACCCTAACCCTAACCCTAACCCTAACCCTAAGAGAACACTAACCCTAACCCTAACCCTAACCGTAACCCTAACCCTAACCCTAACCCTAACCCTAACCCTAACCCTAAACTTAACCCTAACCCTAACCCTAACCCTAACCCTAACCCTAACCCTAACCCTAAGAGAACACTAATCCTAACCCTAAACATAACCCTAACCCTAACCCTAACCCTAACCCTAACCGTAACCCTAACCCTAACCCTAACCCTTACCCTAACCCTAACCCTAATCCTAAACCTAACCCTAACCCTAACCCTAAATCTAAGAGAACCCTAACCCAAACCCTAACCCTAACGCTAACCCTAACCCTAAACCTAAACCTAACCCTAACCCTAACCCTAACCCTAACCCTAACCCTAACCCTAACCCTAACCCTAACCCTAACCCTAACCCTAACCCTAACCCTAACCCTAACCCTAAGAGAACCCTATCCCTAACCCTAACCCTAACCCTAACCCTAACCCTAACCCTAACCCTAACCCTAACCCTAAGAGAACCCTAACGCTAACCCTAACCCTAACCCTAAACCTAACCCTAACCATAACCCTAATCCTAACCCTAACCCTAACCCTAACCATAAACCTATCCCTAACCATAACACTAACCCTAACCCTAACCCTAACCCTAACCCTAACCCTAACCCTAAGAGAACCCTAAACCTAACCCTAACCCTAATCCTAACCCTAAACCTAACC
>NW_028136778.1:0-25608 GCF_965140915.1 Aythya marila | reverse complement strand
GGATAGGCAGTGGGGAAAAGGGTTGGGGAGGGGAAAAGGGGGGCGAAAGGGGGTGGGGAGGAAGAGTAAAAGGTAAAGTAAGGGTTAATTAATTAGATAATTAATTAGTTAATTGATTAATGAGAAAGTTATTCAGTGATTGGGTAGGATAATTAATGATTGGGGGGAAACTGGGGGGATATGGGGTGGGGAAAAGGGATTGGGGAGGGGAAAAAGGGTGGGAAAGGTGTGGGGAGGGAGAATAAAAAAGGAAGTAAGGTTAGTTAATTAGGTAATTAATTAAGTAATTAATTAAGGAGAAGGTTACTCAGTGATTGGGTAGGTTAATTAATGATTAGGGGGAAAATTGGGAGGGGATAGGGAGAGGGGAAAGGGGGTGGGGAGGGGAAAAGGAGGTGGAAAGAGAGGGGAAAAGGGGTAAAGAGGGGATAAAGGAGTGGAGTGGAGCCTAATTAATTAGGTAGTTAATTAATGAGAAGGTTAATAAGTGATTAAGTGGGTTAATTAGTGATTGGAGGGGAAAATGGGGGGGATATGGGGCAGGGAAAGGGATTGGGATGGGAAAAGGAGGCGGAAACAGAAGGGAGAAGGGGTAAAGAGGGAGTAAGGGAGAGGAGTGCAGGTTAATTAATTAGTTAATTAATTAATGAAAAGGTTAATAAGTGATTAAGTGGGTTAATTAGCGATTGAGGGGAAAATTGGGGGGCATATATGGTGGGGAAAGGGATAGGGGAGGAGAAAATGGGAAGAGAAGGGATTGGGGTGGGAGACTTAGAAAGAGAGCGGAAGTTAATTAAGTGATTAATTAATGTAATAAAATAATGACAAGATTAATAAATAATTAAGTATGTTAATTAATGATTGAGGGGAATATGGGGGGGGGAAAAGGGTTGGGGAGGGGCTAAAGAGAAGTAAAGTGGGGGGAAAGGGGGGAGTAGGGGCTCATTAATTAATTAATTAGTTAATGAGAAGATTAATAAGTGCTGGGGCAGGTTAATTAATGACGGGGGAGAATGGGAGGGTCCCAAAGGATGGGGGAGGGGGTAAACAAGAGGAAATTGGGGTAAATAAGGGGGAAAATGGTAAAATTATGGGGTTTTATGGGGGAGGAGGGGGAAGAGGGGCTGGGGGGGTCCCAAAGAGAATAGGGGGGGAGGGGTAAATAGGAGGAATTTGGGTGAAAAATGTGGAAAATGGTTAAAAAGTGGGGTTTTATGGGGAAGAGGGGCTAGGGGGAGCCCAAACAGATGAGGGAGGGGGTAAACAAGGGGAATTTGGGGTAAAAAAAGGGGAAAATGGTAAAATGACGGGGTTTTATTGGGGGAGGAGGATGTGGAAGAGAGGCTGGGGGGACCCAAAGAGATAGGGGAGGGAGTAAAGAAGAGGAATTTGGGTAAAAAAGGGGGAAAACGATAAAATTATGAGGTTTTCTGGGGGAGGGAGGGAAGAGGGCCTGGGGGGGGACAAGTAAGGGGAATTTAGGGTAAAAAAGTGTGAAAATGGTAAAATTACGGGGTTTTATGGGGGAAGGAAGGGGAAGAGGGCCTGGGGGGGGGGGGCAAATAAGGGGAATTTGGGGTGAAAAAGGGGGACACTGGTAAAATTAGGGGGTTTTATTGGGGGAGGAGGGGGAAGAGGGGCTGGGGGAGACCCAAAGAGATGGGGGAGGGGGCAAATAAGGGCAATTTGGGGTTAAAAAGGGGGAAAACGATAAAATTATGAGGTTTTCTAGGGAGGGAAGGGGAAGAGGGCCTGGGGGGGGGCAAATAAGGGGAATTTAGGGTAAAAAAGTGGGAAAATGGTAAAAATTATGGGGTTTTATGGGGGGAGGAAAGGGAAGAGGGCCTGGGGGGGAAATAAGGGGAATTTGGGGCGAAAAAGGAGGAAAACTCACGGTGGAGGAGATGCCTCCGAGGCGCAGCGGCTCGATGAGGGTGGTGGGCGGCTGCTCCTCGCGGGGGGGGGGCGGCGGCGGCGGGGGCCGCTTCTCCGGGGGCCCCCCCCCGGCCCGCCGGCCTCCGCCGCTCCCCGCTTGGCCCCGGCGCCCGACATGGCCTCGGGGGGGGCGGGTTTTGGGTGGTTTTGGGGCTTTTTCGGGTGTTTTTGAGGTGTTTTTTATGAGGGGGAGGGGGCGCGGGGAGCCCTCGGCAGCCGCTGCCGCCCCGCGGGCTGGGCCGCGGCGCTGTGCGCATGCGCGGCCCGCCCTCACGGCGCAGCCCCGCCCCGCGCGCATGCGCGGAGGGGAGGGGCAGTTGCCGTGGTAACGGAGCGGGGGGGGGGCGGGGCTTGTTGCTATGGTAACAGGGAGGGGAGGGCGGGGGAGCGGTTGCCGTGGTAACGGAGCGAGGGGCGGGGCTTGTCGCTATGGTAACGGGGAGGGGAGGGGGCGGTTGCCGTGGTAACGGGGAGCGAGGGGCGGGGCGTGGCTCTTAAAGGGGCCGCGTCCCGCTGTGGGGACACTTGGGGTGGGGGGGGGCCCAAATCCCTCCCCAGGGACCCCGTTGGGTGCCCCCCCCCGCCCCATAGGCGCCCCCGAACCATATGGAGAGCCCCCAAATCCCCATAGGGACCCCCCCAGCCCTAAAGGGCCCCCCTTTAACCCCATTTCCCCCCTAAACCCCATAAAGCCCCCCCCAAACCCCATAAAGACCCCCCCCAAAACCCCACAGGGACCCCCAAAACCCCAGAACCCCCCCCCCAGAACCCCCCCATTTCATAGGGACCCCCCCGTTAACCACAGTAACCCCCCCCCAAAGCTCCCTTTCCCCTAAAACCCCCCCTCCCTTACAACCCCCCCCTTCCCCTAAAGCCCCCCTCCCCTAAAAAGCCCCCCCCCCTCCTAAATCTCCCCCCCCCCCACACCCCAATTTTGGGGTTCCCCCCCCCAAAACTCTCCGTTTTCAACCCTTTATTCATCGCGTTCTCCCGCAGAGGAAAAGCTTACAGCCGCCGCCTGGACACCCGACACCCCCAAAATCCCCCCTTTTCCCACCCAAAATTTTATTTATTTAACCCCACCCCCCCAAAAAATAAAAATAAAAATAAAAAATAAAAAATAAAAACCCCACCGGGGTCCCCCTCCCCCCCCCAGCCCGGCACAAAGCACCTTTGCATAGATCGTGTTGAAAAGGAACCTATTTTACATGGGGCTGTACAGGGGGCCGCGCCCCCGCCAATGTACACGGGTAAAAAACGGCCCCCCCGGGGCCCCCCCCCTCCCCCCAAAACGCCCCCCCCCTCCCCGCCGCAAGATGGCCGCCGGCGGGGACAAGATGGCCGCCGGAAAAGCGGAGGAGCCCGGGGGGCAAGATGGCCGCCGGAGCCGGCGGCCGCTGGAGTCAAGATGGCTGCTGGGATGCAGGGGGCCAAGATGGCCGCCGGCTACGGGGGTCCGCGTGGGTTAAGATGGCGGCCAAGGAGGCGGTGTGGTCCGGTTTAAGATGGCCGCCGGATGTGACGGATGTTGGAGGCAAGATGGCTGCTAGCATGGGTATCCATTGGAGACAAGATGGCCGCCAAGGTGGGTGTGTGTTGGAGACAAGATGGCCGCCAGCACGGGTGTCTGTTGGAGCCAAGATGGCTGCCGAGGTGGATGTGTGTTGGAGACAAGATGGCTGCCAGCATGGGTGTCTGTTGGAGCCAAGATGGCCGCCAAGGTGGATGTGTGTTGGAGACAAGATGGCCGCCAGCACGGGTGTCTGTTGGAACCAAGATGGCCGCCAGCATCAATGTCCGTTGGAGCCAAGATGGCCGCCAAAGCAGGTGTGTGTTGGAGCCAAGATGGCCGCCACATCCTGTGCCGTCTGGAGCCAAGATGGCCGCTGGTTGCTGGGAGCAAGATGGCCGCCAACTCTATGCCCACCTGGAGCAAGATGGCCGCCGGTGGCTGTGATTGCTGGGGCAAAGATGGCCGACGGGGGCGCGACGAAGAGGAAGGCGCTGAGGTTGAGGCAAGATGGCCGCCAGGTCTGACGTCACAGCATTCAAGATGGCCGCCAGGTCTGACATCACAGGCTTCAAGATGGCCGCCAGTCCTGAGGCACGCTGGGAACAAGATGGCTGCCGCTTCTGACGTCACGGGATGCAAGATGGCCGCCACTTCCTCTGACATCACGGGGATCAAGATGGCTGCCGGCTGTGACGTCACCTACTTCAAGATGGCCGCCTCTTCTGACATCACTTCCTTCAAGATGGCCGCCAGCGGTGACATCACAGGATTCAAGATGGCCGCCGGATATGACATCATAACAGTCACTGTCACGGCTCTGACGTCACTACCGGCCTCCAGGCGGCCATCTTGGTGGTCGGCCATATTGAATGTCGGCCATCTTGGATGTCGGCCATCTTGGGGGGCTGCTGAGCTCAGCCAGTCAGAGGACACCAGGGCGGCCATCTTGGTGGTCGGCCATCTTGAAACGTCAGCCATCTTGGGTGTCAGCCATCTTGGACATCGGCCATCTTGGATGTCGGCCATCTTGGATGTCATCCATCTTGAAACGTCAGCCATCTTGGGTGTCAGCCATCTTGGATGTCAGCCATGTTCAAGTGTTGACCATCTTGGACGTCAGCCATCTTGAGCGGTCGGCCATCTTGGACGTCAGCCATCTTAGATGCGAGCCATCCTCAAACGCCGGCCATCTTGGACATTGCCCATCTCGAACTGTCAGCCATCTTGCATGTCGGCCATCTTGAATTGTCAGCCATCTTGAGATGTCAGCCATCTTGGACGTCAGCCATCTTGGAGGTTAGCCATCTTGGATGTTAGCCATATTGGGGTCAGCCATCTTGAAATGTCGGCCATCTTGGATGTCAGTTATCTCAGATGTCGGCCATCTTGGAGGTCGGCCATCTTGGAGGTCAGCCATCTTGGAGGTCGGCCATCTTGGAGGTCGGCCATCTTCAAATGCCAGCCATCTTGGACATTGGCCATCTCGAACTGTCAACCACCTTGCATGTTGGCCATCTTGAGCTGTCAGCCATCTTGGACGTCAGCCATCTTGAAACATCATCCATCTTGGACGTCAGCCATCTTGAGATGTCAGCCATCCTGGAGATCGGCCATCTTGAAACGTCAACCATCTTGGACGTCAGCCATCTCAGATGTCGGCCATCTTGGACGTCAACCATCTTGTCTGTCGGCCATCTTGCGAGGCCGCCCGCCGGCCCTTTCCGAGCGCCGCCGGCGGCCATATTGGCCGCGCCCTCTCCTCTCTCCCACCCGCCGCGCCCGGCCCCTCCCCGGCCGCCCGTCGGCCATCTTGCCGGCCCCCTCGGGGGGCAGCGGGGGGTCACGTCTTGGCCTTGCGGCCTCGCAGGGCCGCCGCCGGTGCCGGGGGAGGCTCGGGGGGCGTCGTGGGCCCCCCGGGGGCGCCGGCGGTGCCGGTGGCGCATCGCCGCGGGGGCTGCCGCCTCCTCCTCCTCCTGGCGGGCGGCGGCGGGGGCCGGCGGCGGCGGTGCCGCGGAGCCCCCCCGGCCCCCCTGCGGCGCCGCTTGGCCGGGGGGGGCCTGCGGCGGGGGGCTTCGTCCCCGCTCCCCTCGTGGTCGGAGGAAGAGGAGGAGGAGGAGGAGGAGGACGGGGAGGAAGGCGGCGGGGAGGCGCGGGGGCGCCGGCGCCGTCCAGGCTCGCGCTCCAGGGGGGCCATGAGGGCCCCCCCCGGGTGCCGCCGGGTGCTGCGGGGGGCCGGGGGGGGCGAGGCGCTGCTGTCGGGGGACGCCCGCTTGGGGGGGCGCCCCCGCCGCCGTTTCCCGGGGCTGGGGGGGGCGGCGGGGGCCGAGCCCCCCCCCCCCCCCATAGAGGGGGGGGCGCCCCCGGCGCCGCCGCGAGCCGGCCGCCCCCGGCGCCGCTGTTTGCCGGGGGGGGAGCGGCGTCGGCGCGGGCCCCCCCGGCGTTTCGGGGGGCGGCCCCGGCGGCGTTTGGGGGGCGCGGGGCTGGCGGCGGGGCTGCCGGGCCCCCCCTCGGGGTCGTGGCGGCGGCGGCGGGGGCGTCCCGGGGCCGGGGGGGGCTCCAGGACGGTGACCAGGCGGCCGGGGAGCTGCCGCAGCACTTTGGCCGCCGGCCCCGGCGCGCGGCTCTGCCGGATCTCCACGTCCGCGCTGCGGCGCCGCCGGGGGCCCCGGGGGGGCGGGGGGGGAGGAGGAGGAGGAGGAGGAGGAAGGGGAGGGGGAGGAAGGGGAGGGGGGGGCGATGACGTCACGCTCGGGGGCTCTGACGTCAGCGGGGAGGGGGCGGGGGGCGGGGAAGGGGGTGGAGGGGGTGGGGGCGAGGCCGCGGGCACCGGCGCCGGGTTGGGTGCCGGGGAGGGGGGTAGAGTCAGCGGGGTGGGGGCGGGCGGTGACGTCACCGGCGGCGGGTGTGACGTCACCGGCGGCGGGTGTGACGTCACCGGCGGCGGGTGTGACGTCAGCGGCGCGGGCGGTGACGTCGGCGGCGCGGGCGGTGACGGCGGCGGCGCCGGGGGCGGCGCGGGCGGTTGTGACGTCACCGGGGCGGGCTGTGACGTCGTCGCCGGGGCTGCTTGTGACGTCATCGCCGTGGCTTGTGACGTCACCGGCGTCGCTTCTGACGTCACCGGAGCCGGTTGTGACGTCACCGTGGCGGCAGCGGGGGGCGGCGGCGTCGGCGTCACCGTCCCCGCGGGGACCTGCGGCGTCGCCGGCGCTGATGTCACCGGGGCGGGGCGTGACGTCACCGGGGCGGGGCGTGACGTCGCCGGGGCGGCGTGTGACGTCACCGGGGCGCCGTGTGACGTCACGGTGGCGCCGTGTGACGTCAGCGGGCGGGGGGAGGCGGTGGCGGCCGCCCGCAGGCGCTGGCTGGCGCGGGTGCCGGCGCGCTCGGGGAGGGGCCGGGGGGGGCCCCGCGCCCTGCGGGGGGGTCTGCGGGGACCCCCAGGGCCTTCGTCGCCCCCCCCCGGGGTGGCCCCCGCCCCCCCGGCCCCCGGGGCTGCTTCCTCCTCCTCCTCTTCCTCGGCCGGCAGCCGGAAGCGCCCCTCGCCCTTGGCCTGGTCGATGTCCTTGCGCGCCGCCTCCACCTGCTCCTGGAGGGGGGGGGGGGGAAAAAGGGGGCACCCATGGGTGCTGGGAGCCGTGGGGGGGGGGTGAGGGTGCCCCCACCCCACAGCCAGACCCGTGTGGGGGGCGCTTGGGCTGTAGTGGGGGGCGCCCAGGTCATACTGGGGTGTTCCCAGTTGTTACTGGGAGGTACTGGGAGTCCTACAGACCCTCCTGGAGCACCCATGGGTGCCCCCACCCATATTAGGGTCCTATGGGTGCCCCCACCCCATAGCCAGACCCCTGTGGATATCCCTTATCCCATTGTGGGTGCCCCCCAGCTCATACTGGTGTCTCCCCAGTTGTTACTGGGAGATACTGGGAATCCCCCAGCCCCTCCCTGGAGCACCCATGGGTGCCCCCACCCATATTAGGCACCTATGGGTGCCCCCACCCCATAGCCAGACCCCCATGGGTGTTCCTTGACCCATAATGCGTGCCCCCCAGCTCACACTGGTGTGGCCCCAGTTCTTACTGGGAGCTACTGGGTGTCCCCCAGCCCCTCCTGGAGCACCCATGGGTGCCCCCACCCATTTTAGGCACCTATGGGTGCCCCCACCCCATACCCACACCCTGGTAGATGTCCTTTATCCCGCGACCCAACACCAGTGGCTGCCCCCAGCTCACACTGGTGTCTCCCCAGTTCTTACTGGGAGCTACTGGGAATCCCCCCGCCCACCCAACCAGCACCCATGGGTGCCCCCCACCCACCTCGGCCTGCTTCAGCTCCTCTCGGCTGACGTCCTCCAGCGAGGCCTCCAGGAAGTTCATGGCGTAGCGCTCGATGGGCGTCAGCTGCGGCAGCGCCCGGCACCGTCACCAAAAACCCCAAAAACCCCCCAAATGGCCCCAAAATCCAACCCCCCCCCGGCAACCTCGGTGGGCCCCAAACGTCCCCAATGTCCCCAAATGTCCTCATTGACCCCAAATGTCCTCACTGACCCCAAATGTCCCCAGATGTCCCGATATCCCTAAATGTCCCCAAATGTCCCCAATGTCCCCAAATGTCCCCAAATGTCCCCAAAGTCCCCAACACCCCCAAATGTCCCCAAACGTCCCCAAAACATCCCCACATCCCCCGTTCCCCTCCTGGCCACTCCCTCATATCCCCCATGTCCCCCCCGCGTCCCCCCGTGTCCCCACTGTCCCCCCACGCCCTCCCCATGCCCCCACTGTCCCCATGTCCCCCCACTGTCCCCCCTACACCTTCCCCATGTCCCCCCATTGTCCCCATATCCCCCCTGTGTCCCCATGTCCCCTCCACGCCCCCATGTCCCCATTGTCCCCCCACATCCCCCCATGTCCCTCCCATGTCCCCATTGTCCCCATGCCCCCATGTCCCTATTGTCCCCATATCCCCCCATGTCCCCATGTCCCCCTATTGTCCCCATATCCCCCCATGTCCCCCCACTGTCCCCACTGTCCCCATATCCCCCCCAAGTCCCCATGTCCCCCTATTGTCCCCATATCCCCCCATTGTCCCCATGTCCCTATTGTCCCCATGTCCCTATTGTCCCCATTTCCCCCCCATGTCCCCATGTCCCCATATCCCCCCATGTCCCCATATCCCCCCATGTCCCCATATCCCCCCTATTGTCCCCATGTCCCCCTATTGTCCCCATATCCCCCCATGTCCCCATATCCCCCCAAGTCCCCATATCCCCCCATTGTCCCCATATCCCCCCATGTCCCCCCCATGTCCCTATTGTCCCCATATCCCCCCATGTCCCCCCCATGTCCCCCCATGTCCCCATATCCCCCCATGTCCCCATGTCCCCCTATTGTCCCCATATCCCCCCATGTCCCCATATCCCCCCAAGTCCCCATATCCCCCCATTGTCCCCATATCCCCCCATGTCCCCCCCATGTCCCTATTGTCCCCATATCCCCCCATGTCCCCCCCATGTCCCCCCATGTCCCCATATCCCCCCATGTCCCCATGTCCCCCTATTGTCCCCATATCCCCCCATGTCCCCATATCCCCCCAAGTCCCCATATCCCCCCACTGTCCCCATATCCCCCCACTGTCCCCATATCCCCCCTATTGTCCCCATATCCCCCCACTGTCCCCATATCCCCCCATGCCCCCATATCCCCCCATATCCCCCCTATTGTCCCCATGTCCCCCTATTGTCCCCATATCCCCCCATGTCCCCATATCCCCCCAAGTCCCTATGTCCCCCCATTGTCCCCATATCCCCCCATTGTCCCCATGTGTCCCCCCCGTGTCCCCCCGTGCCCCCACCTGCTCGACGAGGGCGGCGATCTCCTGCTCGGCCTTGGAGAGCTCCTCTTCGGCCTCGCGGGCGCCGCGCTCCTCCTCGGGGCTGAGGCTCTCGCTGAACTCGGCCAGCGCCGCCACGCGCTCCGCCTGCGCCTGCGAGGCCGCGCGGATGTCCTCGGGGTCCTCCGCCCCGCACAGCGCCTGCCGGGGGGACAACGGGGACATTGGGGGACAACGGGGACGTTGGGGACAGCGGGGGACGTCGGGGGATGAGGGGGCGTTGGGGACGTCGGGGGATGTGGGGGTGGTGGGGACATCGAGGGACATCGGGGTGTTGGGGATGTCAAGGATTTGGTCATGGGGATGTTGGGGACATCAAGGGGACATCAAGGGACATGGGGACGTTGGGGACATCAAGGGACATCGGGGGGTGTGGGGGTGGTGGGGACATCGAGGGACATCGGGGGGTTGGGGATGTCAAGGGGTGTAGGTTGGGTGTTGGGGACATCAAGGATCTGGCCATGGGGTGTTGGGGACATCAAGGGGACATCAAGGGACATGGGGACGTTGGGGACATCGAGGGACGTCAGGGGGTGTGGGGGTGGTGGGGACGTCAAGGGATGTGGGTTGGGTGTTGGGGACGTCAAGGATCAGGACATGGGGACGTTGGGGACATCAAAGGATGTTGGGGACATCAAGGGGATGTCAAGGGACAAGGGGGTGTTGGGGACATCAAGGGACATCAGGGGATGAGTGGCTGTTGGGGACATCGGAGGATGGAGGGGACATCAAGGGACATCGGGGGATGAGGGGGTGTTGGGGACGTCAAGGGGTGTAGGTTGGGTGTTGGGGACATCAAGGATCTGGTCATGGGGTGTTGGGGACATCAAGGGGACATCAAGGGACATGGGGACGTTGGGGACATCGGGGGGACAATGGGGATGTTGGGGACGTCAGGGGGTGTGGGGGTGGAGGGGACATCAAGGGGTGTGGGTTGGGTGTTGGGGACGTCAATGGGATGTCAAGAATATGGCCATGGGGGTGTTGGGGACATCAAGGGGACATCGGGGGACATGGGGACGTTGGGGACATCGAGGGACATCAGGGGGTGTGGGGGTGGTGGGGACATCGGGGGATGAGGGGGTGTTAGGGACGTCAAGGGGTGTAGGTTGGGTGTTGGGGACATCAAGGATCTGGCCATGGAGGTGTTGGGGACATCAAGGGGACATCAAGGGACACGGGGACGTTGGGGACATCGAGGGATGTTGGGGACATCAAGGGGACGTCAAGGGACAAGGAGGTGTTGGGGACATCAAGGGACATGGGGACGTTGGGGACGTCAAGAGATGTAGGTTGGGTGTTGGGGACATCAAGGATCTGGCCATGGGGGTGTTGGGGACATCAAGGGGACATCAGGGGACATGGGGACGTTGGGGACATCGGGGGGACAATGGGGACGTTGGGGACGTCGGGGGGACAATGGGGACGTTGGGGACGTCGGGGGGTGTGGGGGTGGAGGGGACATCAAGGGGTGTAGGTTGGGTGTTGGGGACATCAAGGGGACGCCAAAGATCTGGCCATGGGGGTGGTGTTGGGGACATCAAGGATTGTGACACAGGGGTGTTGGGGACATCAGGGGATGCAGGGACACTGGGGACATCAAGGATCAGGACTTGGGGGCGTTGGGGACAATTTGGGGACGTTGTTGGGAATACTGTTGGGAATGTCATTGGGGACACGCTGGGGACGCGTTGGGAACAACATTGGGGACGTGGTTGGGGACACGTTGGGGACATGATGGGGACATCGTTGGGGACATCGTTGGGGACATTATGGGGATATTTTTGGGAACGTTGTTGGGAACGTCGTTGGGGACACGTTGGGGACATCTTGGGGACATCGTTGGGAACATCATTGGGGACACGTTGGGGACATGATGGGGATATGTTTGGGGACATCTTGGGGACACGAAGACATTGTTGGGGACACGTTGGGGACATCTTGGGGACATGGTTGGGAATATTGTTGGGAACGTCATCGGGGACACATTGGGAACACCACTGGGGACACGTTGGGGACATCGTTGGGGATATGGTTGGGGACATTATGGGGTTATTTTTGGGAATGTCACTGGGGACATCACTGGGGACATGGTTGGGGACATCTTGGGGACACGAAGATGTCGTTGAGGACACATTGGGGACATCTTGGGGACATCGTTGGGGATATTGTTGGGAATGTCATTGGGGACACGTTGGGGACGCGTTGGGAACGTCATTGGGGACGTGGTTGGGGACATCTTGGGGACACGAAGACGTCGTTGGGGACACGTTGGGGACATCTTGGGGACATCGTTGGGAATATTGTTGGGAACGTCATTGGGGACACTTTGGGGACACGTTGGGGACGCGTTGGGGACCCGCATCTGACCTGCTCCAGGATGTGCGTGCGCCGGGTGGCCGCGGGGTCCTCGTCCTCCTCCTGCGGCCCATCCCTGTCCCTGTCCCTGTCCCTGTCCCTGTCCCTGTCCTTGTCCTTGTCCTTGTCCTTGGCGTCCCCATCCCTCTCGGGCGCCATGTCGAAGAGCTCCCGGATGGTTTGCTTGGGGACAACGCCACAGCGGAGGGGTCACCGGGGGGGTCTTTTTATCCTCCCCGAGTGCCACCGGGGTGTCCCCAAGTGCCACCAAGTGCCACCAGGGTGTCCCCTCACCTGCTTGAAGTAGGCGGTGGTGAAGTTGCCCCCCTCGATGGCCATGTCCCCCAGCATCCTCTTCTGGTTGGCCTTTTTGAGGATGTTCTCCTCCACCGTGCGCTCGCTGATCAACCTGGGGGAAACCCCAAAAAAAAAAGGGTCGGGGGGGGGAAAAGGGACACGAGGGGACACGAGGGGACACCAGGGGACGTCACCCACCGGTAGATGTGGACGTCGCGGGTCTGGCCGATGCGGTGGCAGCGGTCCTGGGCCTGGGCGTCCATGGTGGGGTTCCAGTCGCTGTCGTAGAAGACGACGGTGTCGGCCCCCGCCAGGTTGACCCCGACCCCGCCGCTGCGGGTGGAGAGGATGAAGCAGAAGATGCGCTTGTCGGCGTTGAAGCGCTCCATCAGGGCCTGCAAGGGAGGGGGAGGCGGGTTGGGGGGGGGTCCCGGGGGGTGGGGGGTCTGTAGGGTGGGGTTTGGGGTGGGGCGGCCCTATGGAAGGGGTCCTAAATATCGAAATCCTATATAGAAGGTGTCAAAATCCTATATAGGAAGGTGATGGAGAAGTCAAATCTTGCCCAAGAGGACATCAGGATGGGTTGGGAGGGGGTCCCGGGGGGTGGGGGGTCTATAGGGTGGTGTAGGAACACATATAGACCCTATAAGTGTTCCTAAAGGTCTTGATCCTATATAGAAGATGTCAAGATCCCATAAAGGAAGGTGATGGGACACCCAGATTATGCCCAGGAGGATGTCAAAATGGGTTGGGAGGGGGTCCCGGGGGGTGGGGGGGAGGTGGGGGGTCTATAGGGTGGTGTAGGAACGGGTATGGACCCTATAGGTGTTCCTAAATATCGTAATCCTATATAAAAGGTGTCAAAATCCCATAAAGGAAGGTGATGGAGAACCCAAATCCTGCCCAGGAGGATGTCAAGATGGGTTTGGAGGGGTTCCGGGGGGTGGTGGGACACATGGGGACCCTATAGGGTGGGGTTTGGGGTGTGGGGACCCTATGGAAGGGGTCCTAAATATCGAAATCCTATATAAAAGGTGTCAAGATCCTATATGGGAAGGTGATGGAGATCCCAAATCCTACCCAGGAGGACATCAACGTGGGTTGGGAGGGGGTCCCAGGGGGTGGGGGGGACGTGGGGGGTCTATAGGGTGGTGTAGGAATGGGTATGGACCCCATAGGTGTTCCTAAATATCATAATCCTATATAGAAGATCACAAAATCCTATATGGGAAGGTGATGGAGATCCCAAATCCTGCCCAGGTGGATGTCAAAATGGGTTGGGAGGGGGTCCGGGGGGTGGGGGGGAGGTGGGGGGTCTATAGGATGGGTTTGGGGCACGGGGATCCTACGGAAGGGGTCCTAAATGGCTTAATCCTATATAAAAGGTGTCAAGATCCCATAAAAGAAGGTGATGGGACACCCAGATTATGCCCAGGAGGATGTCAAAATGGGTTGGGAGGGGGTCCCGGGGGGTGGGGGGGACGTGGGGGGTCTGTAGGGTGGGGTTTGGGGCATGGGGACCCTATAGAATGGCTCCCAAATGGCTTAATCCTATATAAAAGGTGTCAAAATCCTATATGGGAAGGTGATGGAGATCCCAAATCCTGCCCAGGAGGATGTCAAAATGGGTTGGGAGGGGGTCCCAGGGGGTGGGGGGGGACGTGGGGGGTCTATAGGGTGGGGTTTGGGGTGTGGGGACCCTATGGAAGGGGTCCTAAATGGCTTAATCCTATATAAAAGGTGTCAAGATCCCATAAAAGAAGGTGATGGGACACCCAGATTATGTCCATGAGGATGTCAAGATGGGTTGGGAGGGGGTCCGGGGGGTGGGGGGGGAGGTGGGGGGTCTATAGGGTGGTGTAGGGATGGGTATGGACCCCATAGGTGTTCCTAAATATCGTAATCCTATATAGAAGGTGTCAAGATCCTATATGGGAAGGTGATGGGACACCGAGATTATGCCCAGGAGGATGTCAAGATGGGTTTGGAGGGGTTCCGGGGGGTGGTGGGACACATGGGGACCCTATAGGGTGGGGTTTGGGGTGTGGGGACCCTATGGAAGGGGTCCTAAATATCGAAATCCTATATAAAAGGTGTCAAGATCCCATATGGGAAGGTGATGGAGAAGTCAAATCCTGCCCAGGAGGATGTCAAGGTGGGTTGGGAGGGGGTCCCAGGGGGTGGGGGGGGCGTGGGGGGTCTATAGGGTGGGGTTTGGGGTGTGGGGACCCTATAGAATGGCTCCCAAATAGCTTAATCCTATATAGAAGGTGCCAAAATCCTATATAGGAAGGTGATGGGACACCCAGATTATGCCCAGGAGGATGTCAAAATGGGTTGGGAGGGGGTCCCGGGGGTGGGGGGGAGGTGGGGGGTCTATAGGGTGGGTTTGGGGCACAGGGATCCTACGGAAGGGGTCCTAAATGGCTTAATCCTATATAAAAGGTGTCAAGATCCCATAAAAGAAGGTGATGGGACACCCAGATTATGCCCAGGAGGATGTCAAAATGGGTTGGGAGGGGGTCCGGGGGGGTGGGGGGGATGTGGGGGGTCTGTAGGGTGGGGTTTGGGGCATGGGGACCCTATAGAATGGCTCCCAAATGGCTTAATCCTATATAAAAGGTGTCAAAATCCCATAAAGGAAGGTGATGGAGAACCCAAATCCTGCCCAGGAGGATGTCAAAATGGGTTGGGAGGGGGTCCCGGGGGGTGGGGGGTCTATAGGGTGGTGTAGGAACACATATAGACCCTATAAGTGTTCCTAAAGGTCTTGATCCTATATAGAAGATGTCAAGATCCCATATGGGAAGGTGATGGAGATCCCAAATCCTGCCCAGGAGGATGTCAAGGTGGGTTGGGAGGGGGTCCCGGGGGGTGGGGGGGACTTGGGGTTCTATAGGGTGGGGTTTGGGGTGGGGCGGCCCTATAGAATGGCTCCCAAATGGCTTAATCCTATATAGAAGGTGTCAAAATCCTATATAGGAAGGTGATGGAGAACCCAAATCCTGCCCAGGTGGATGTCAAGGTGGGTTGGGAGGGGGTCCGGGGGGTGGGGGGGAGGTGGGGGGTCTATAGGGTGGTGTAGGAATGGGTATGAACCCTATAGGTGTTCCTAAATATCGTAATCCTATATAAAAGGTGTCAAGATCCTATATGGGAAGGTGATGGAGATCCCAAATCCTGCCCAGGAGGACATCAGGATAGGTTGGGATTGGGTTTGGGGGTCGTGAGACTTATAGGGACCCTATAGAGTGGAGTAGGAACACATATGGACCCTATAGGAGTTCCTAAAGGTCTTAATCCTATATAGAAGATCACAAAATCCTATATGGGAAGGTGATGGAGAAGTCAAATCTTGCCCAAGAGGACATTAAGGTGGGTTGGGAGGGGGTTTGGGGGTGGGGGGACACATGGGGACCCTATAGGGTGGTGAATGGGGTATGAGGACCCCATAGAAGCGTTCCTAAATATCATAATCCTATATAAAAGGTGTCAAAATCCTATATGGGAAGGTGATGGAGAACCCAAATCCTGCCCAGGAGGACGTCAAGGTGGGTTGGGAGGGGGTCCAGGGGGGTGTGGGGTATGTGGGGACCCCATAGGGTGGAGTTTGGGGTGTGGCGACCCTATAGAATGGCTCCCAAATGGCTCAATCCTATATACGGACCCTCCACAACCTCCACAAGCCCCCCACATCCCCCCAAATCCCCCCATTTTCCCCTAAAACCCCCCAAATCCCCCCATTTCCCCCCCAAACCCCCCTTTTTCCCCCTCCACCTCCCCTCTACCTCCCCCTCTACCCCCTCCTTTGTGTCCCTTTGCGTCCCTTTGTGTCCCCATGTCCCCCCCACGCCCCCAATTTCCCCACAACCCCCCCAAATCCTCCCAAACCCCCCAATTTCTTCCCATTTTCCCCCCATTTTCCCCCCATTTTCCCCCCTTTTTTCCCCTTTACCCCCTCCTTTACGTCCCTTTATGTCCCTTTATGTCCTTTTACGTCCCCTTATGTCCCTTTATGTCCCTTTATGCCCCTTTATGTCCCCTTTATGTCCCTTTACGTCCCTTTTTATCCCCTTTATGTCCCTTTACGTCCCCTTTACGTCCCTTTACGTCCCTTTATGTCCCTTTATGTCCCCTTTATGTCCCTTTACGTCCCTTTATGTCCCCTTTATGTCCCTTTACGTCCCTTTATGTCCCCTTTATGTCCCTTTATGTCCCCTTTATGTCCCTTTACATCCCCTTTACGTCCCTTTATGTCCCTTTATGTCCCCTTTATGTCCCCTTTATATCCCTTTATGTCCCCTTTATGTCCCTTTACATCCCTTTATGTCTCTTTACGCCCCTTTATATCCCCTTTACGTCCCTTTATGTCCCCTTTATGCCCCTTTACGTCCCCTTTACGTCCCTTTATGTCCCCTTTACGTCCCTTTATGTCCCTTTACATCCCCTTTACGCCCCTTTATGTCCCCTTTACGTCCCTTTAAGTCCCTTTACATCCCCTTTACGTCCACTTTATGTCCCTTTACGTCCCTTTAGTGCCCCCCATGTCCCCTTTATGTCCCTTTACGTCCCCTTTACGTCCCTTTTTATCCCCTTTATGTCCCTTTATGTCCCCTTATGTCCCCTTTATGTCCCTTTATGCCCCTTTAGTGTCCCTTTATGTCCCCTTGTGCCCCTTTATGCCCCCTTTAGTGTCCCTTTATGCCCCTTTATGTCCCCTTTATGCCCCTCTATGTTCCCCTTACGTCCTTTTATGTCCCCTTGTGTCCCTTTGTGTCCCTTGGTGTCCCCCCCACCTGTCTCTGCTCCACGCGAGTGCTGCCGTCGAGGTGCAGGTAGATGTGGCCGTGGTAGGTGAGGAAGTGTCCCTTTATGTCCCTTTCTGTCCCTTTATGCCCCTTTACATCCCTTTATGTCCCTTTAGTGTCCCTTTATGTCCCCTTTATGTCCCTTTACGTCCCCTTTATGTCCCTTTACGTCCCTTTACACCCCTTTATGTCCCCTTTACGCCCCTTTATGTCCCTTTACGTCCCCTTTAGTGCCCCCCATGTCCCCTTGTGTCCCCCCCGGTGTCCCCTTGTGTCCCCCCCACCTGTCTCTGCTCCACGCGGGTGCTGCCGTCCAGGCGCAGGTAGATGTGGCCGTGGTAGGTGAGGAAGTGTCCCTTTATGTCCCCTTTACATCCCTTTATGTCCCTTTATGTCCCCTTTACGTCCCTTTAAGTCCCTTTACGTCCTCTTTATGTCCCTTTATGTCCCCTTTATGTCCTTTTATGCCCCCTTTACGTCCCTTTATGTCCCTTTACGTCCCCTTTATGTCCCTTTATATCCCTTTAAGTCCCCTTTACGTCCCTTTATGTCCCTTTACGTCCCTTTATGTCCCCTTTACGTCCCCTTGTGTCCCTTTATGTCCCCTTTATGTCCCCTTTATGTCCCTTTACGTCCCTTTATGTCCCCTTTATGTCCCCTTATATCCCTTTATGTCCCCTTTACGCCCCTTTACGTCCCCTTTATGTCCCTTTATGTCCCCTTTATGTCCCTTTAGTGTCCCCTTTATGTCCCTTTAGTGTCCCTTTATGTCCCCTTTATGTCCCCTTTATGCCCCTTTATGTCCCCTTTATGTCCCCTTTATGTCCCCTTTACATCCCTTTATGTCCCCTTTATGCCCCTTTACGTCCCTTTATGCCCCTTTACGTCCCCTTTACGTCCCTTTATGTCCCTTTACGTCCCCTTTATATCCCTTTATGTCCCTTTATGTCCCTTTAGTGTCCCTTTACGTCCCTTTATGTCCCTTTACGTCTCTTTATGTCCCTTTATATCCCCTTTACGTCCCTTTATGTCCCCTTTATGTCCCTTTATGTCCCCTTTATGTCCCTTTATGTCCCCTTTACGTCCCTTTATGTCCCCTTTACGTCCCTTTATGTCCCTTTACGTCCCTTTATGTCCCCTTTACGTCCCTTTATGTCCCCTTTACGTCCCTTTATGTCCCCTTTACGTCCCTTTATGTCCCTTTACGTCCCTTTATGTCCCCTTTACGTCCTTTTATGTCCCCTTTATGTCCCTTTATGTCCCCTTTGTGTCCCTTGGTGTCCCCCCGGTGTCCCCCCCACCTGTCTCTGCTCCACGCGGGTGCTGCCGTCCAGGCGCAGGTAGATGTGGCCGTGGTAGGTGAGGAAGCGCTCGAGGACGTCGAGCATGCGCGTCATCTGCGTGAAGATCAGCACGCGGTGCGCCCCCGCCTTCAGCCGACGCAGCAGCGCCGCCAGCGTCTGCAGCTTCCCTGGGGGGGGGACACGGGGTCACGGCGGGGGACGGGGTGGTGTTTGGGGACGTGGGGGTGGCGTTTGGGGACGGTGGGGTGGCATTGGGGACATTGGGGACAGCGTTGGGGGCATTGGGGGCAGCGTTGGGGACATGGGGACATCACTGGGGACATGGGGATGGTATTTGGGGACACTGGGGGCAGCGTTGGGGACATGGGGACAGTGTTTGGGGACATGGGGGCAGCATTTGGGGACGTTGGGGACATTGGGGATGGTGTTTGGGGACATGGGGACATCACTGGGGACGTGGGGACAGCGTTTGGGGACGTTGGGGTGTCATTGGGGACATTGGGGACAGCATTGGGGACATGGGGACAGCATTTGGGGACATTGGGGGTGGCGTTTGGGGACGTTGGGGTGGCATTGGGGACATGGGGACAGCATTTGGGGACATGGGGGCGGCGTTTGGGGACGTTGGGGGCAGCGTTGGGGACATGGGGACATCACTGGGGATGTGGGGACAGCATTTGGGGACGTGGGGGCGGCGTTTGGGGACGTTGGGGTGGCATTGGGGACATTGGGGACAGCATTGGGGACATGGGGACAGCGTTTGGGGACATGGGGACAGCATTTGGGGACATGGGGACAGCATTTGGGGATGTTGGGGACATTGGGGATGGCGTTTGGGGACGTTGGGGGCAGCATTGGGGACGTGGGGGCATCTTTGGGGACGTTGGGGATGTCATTGGGGACATGGGGACAGCGTTAGGGACATTAGGGACAGCGTTGGGGACATTGGGGACACAACTGGGGACGTGGGGATGGTGTTTGGGGACATTGGGGGCAGCATTGGGGACATGGGGACAGCATTTGGGGACGTGGGGACATCTTTGGGGACATCGTTGGGGACATGGGGGCATCATTGGGGACGTTGGGGGTGTCGTTGGGGACAGTGGGGACATCTTTGGGGACGTTGGGGACACAACTGGGGACATTGGGGTGTCATTGGGGACATGGGGACATCATTGGGGGCATCACTGGGGATGTGGGGGCATCATTGGGGACATGGGGACAGCGTTGGGGACGTTGGGGACAACGTTAGGGGCATTGGGGGCAGCGTTGGGGACATCATTGGGGACACTGGGGACATGGGGACAGTGTTTGGGGACATTGGGGGCAGCATTGGGGACATGGGGAAGGTGTTTGGGGACATTGGGGGTGTCATTGGGGGCACAGGGACATCACTGGGGGCATGGGGACAGCATTGGGGACATCATTGGGGACATGGGGGCAGTGTTTGGGGACGTTGGGGGTGTCATTGGGGACATGGGGATGGCATTCGGGGACATCGTTGGGGACATGGGGGCATCATTGGGGACGTTGGGGTGTCATTGGGGACACTGGGGACATCCCTGGGGACATGGGGACACCATTGGGGACATCAGGGATGTCACCGAGGTCATAGGGACGTCGTTGGGGACTTCAATAGGGACATGGGGACATCTTTGGGGACATTGGGACATCTTTGGAGATGTGGTGACACCATTGGGGACACCACTGGGGACATGGGGACATCATTGGGGACGTGGTGGCTTTGTTAGGGTCACGGGGACATGGTTGGGGACATCGCTGGGGACACGGGCACAGGGGCCGGGGCTGCCACCAGGGCCATGGGGACGGCAGCGGGGGGACGGGGACACCGGGGGGGGACAGCGACGGTGGCCTCGGGGTGTCCCCAACACCCCTGGTGTCCCTAATGTCCCCGGTGTCACCAACACCCAGCAAGTCACCCAATGTCCCCATTGCCCCCGATGTCCTCCCAATGTCCCCAAAGTCCCCATGCACCCCCATGGCCCAGATGGCCCCATTCGCCCCAAATGTCCCCAACGTCCCCATGTCCCCCCCATGTCCCCCCATGTCCCCCCAACATCCCCATGTCCCTGATATCCCCCCATCCCCCCCGATGTCCCCGTGTCCCCCCAATGTCCCCAACATCCCCAATGTCCCCACTGTCCCCGTGTCCCCCCGCTGTCCCCCTGTCCCCCCCCTCGTACCGCAGTCGTACTGTGTCCCCATTTCCCCCATAATGTCCCCAATGTCCCCATTTCCCCCATAACGTCCCCATTCCCCCTGATATCCCCATTCCCCCTGAATGTCCCCAACGTCCCCACTGTCCCCATGTCCCCCCCCCTCGTACCACGGTCGTACTGTGTCCCCCCCATCCCCCCAATGTCCCCATTTCCCCCATAATGTCCCCGTTTCCCCCATAACGTCCCCGTTCCCCCTGATATCCCCATTCCCCCTGAATGTCCCCAATGTCCCCACTGTCCCCAACGTCCCCGCGTCCCCCCCCTCGTACCGCAGTCGTACTGTGTCCCCATTTCCCCCATAATGTCCCCATTTCCCCCATATTGTCCCCAATGTCCCCGTTTCCCCCATCATGTCCCCAATGTCCCCATTCCCCCTGAATGTCCCCAATCACCCCAATGTCCCTGATGTCCCTGATGTCCCCCCATGTCCCTAGTGTCCCCAACGCCCCCCCCCTCGTACCGCAGTCGTACTGTGTCCCCATTTCCCCCATCATGTCCCCAATGTCCCCGTTTCCCCCATAACGTCCCCATTCCCCCCATGTACCCCCAATGTCCCCAATCACCCCATTCCCCCTGAATGTCCCCGCTGTCCCCAATGTCCCCAACGTCCCCAACGCCCCCCCCCTCATACCGCAGTCGTACTGTGTCCCCATTTCCCCCATCATGTCCCCATTTCCCCCATAACGTCCCCATCCCCCCTGATATCCCCATTCCCCCTGAATGTCCCCAATCACCCCAATGTCCCTGATGTCCCTGATGTCCCCCCATGTCCCTAGTGTCCCCAACGCCCCCCCCCTCGTACCGCAGTCGTACTGTGTCCCCATTTCCCCCATAATGTCCCCAATGTCCCCGTTTCCCCCATAACGTCCCCATTCCCCCTGCTATCCCCATTCCCCCTGAATGTCCCCATTCCCCCTGAATGTCCCCAATGTCCCTGCTGTCCCCAATGTCCCCAACGCCCCCCCCTCGTACCGCAGTCGTACTGTGTCCCCATTCCCCCTGATATCCCCCTATCCCCCCCAATTCCCCCCATGTACCCCCAATGTCCCCAATCACCCCATTCCCCCCGAATGTCCCCATTCCCCCCGTGTCCCCCCAGTGTCCCCAACGTCCCCAACGTCCCCGTGTCCCCCCCCTCGTACCGCAGTCGTACTGCACGAGCCGTGGGTCGGGGAAGCAGCCGCGGGTGGCGCTGAGCAGGGGGTGCAGGGCCCGGCTGCGCGGGGCCACCTCCGCCCGCAGCCGCTCCTCCAGCAGCGCCCGCTGCCGCTGCCGCCAGGGCGCCGGGTGCGAGGTGTGCAGCGCCACGGGGGGGGCCTCCACCGGCGGCAGCACGAAGGTGAACCTGCGGGGGGGGGGACAGGGGACAGCTGGGGACGCTTGGGGACGAGTTGGGGGCACCTCGGGGATGTGGGGGCACGGGGACGGGGGGATATGGGGGGTCCCCAAGGGGTACAAGGTGTGTAGCGCCACTGGTGGCAGCGCAAAGATGAACCCTAGGGACATGGGGACACCTTGGGGACACCTTGGGGACAGTTTGGGACACTTTGGGGACACTTGGGGACAAGTTGGGGACACCTCGGGGATGTGGGGACACGGGGACAGGGGATACTGGGGGTCCCCGGGAGGTAGGACATGTATAGCACTACTGGTGGCAGGGCAAAGATGAACCCTGGGGACACCCTAGGGACATGGGGACACCTTGGGGACACTTTAGGGACAGTTTGGGACACTTGGGGGACAAGTTGGGGACAGTTTGGGGACATAGGGACACGGGGACGGGGGGATATGGGGGGTCCCCGGGAGGTAGGATGTGTGGAGCGCCACTGGTGGCACCATAAAAATGAACCCTAGGGACATGGGGACACCTTGGGGACACTTTGGGGACAAGATGGGGACGCTTGGGGACAAGTTGGGGACACCTCGGGGATGTGGGGGCACGGGGACGGGGGGATACGGGGGGTCCCCAAGGGGTACAAGGTGTGTAGCGCCACTGGTGGCAGCATAAAAATGAACCCTAGGGATATGGGGACACCTTGGGGACACTTTGGGGACACTTGGGGACAAGTTGGGGACACTTGGGGACAAGTTGGAGGCAAGTTGGGGACATAGGGACATGGGGACGGGGGGATATGGGGGGTCCTCGGGAGGTAGGATATGTGGAGCGCCACTGGTGGCAGCACAAAGATGAACCCTGGGGACACCTTGGGGACATGGGGACACCTTGGGGACACTTTGGGGACACTTGGGGACACTTTGGGGCGGGTTGGGGAGAGTCTGGGGATGTGGGGACACAGGGATGGGGGATACGGGGGGTCCCCAAGGGGTACAAGGTGTGTAGTGCCACTGGTGGCAGCACAAAGATGAACCCTAGGGACACTTTAGGGACATGGGGACACTTTGGGGACACCTTAGGGACAGTTTGGGACACTTTGGGGACAAGTTGGGGAGAGTTTGGGGATGTGGGGACACGGGGACAGGGGGATATGGGGGGTCCCCGGGAGGTAGGATGTGTGGAGCGCCACTGGTGGCAGCATAAAAATGAACCTTAGGGACATGGGGATACCTTGGGGACAGTTTGGGGACACTTGGGGACAAGCTGGGGACACTTCGGGGAGAGTTTGGGAACATAGGGACACGGGGACGGGGGGATATGGGGGGTCCTCGGGAGGTAGGACATGTATAGCACTACTGGTGGCAGGGCAAAGATGAAGCCTAGGGACATGGGGACACCTTGGGGACACTTTGGGGACAAGATGGGGACGCTTGGGGACAGGGTGGGGATGTGGGGACAAGGGGACGGGGGGATATGGGGGGTCCTCGGGAGGTAGGATGTGTGTAGTGCCACTGGTGGCAGCATAAAAATGAGCCTTAAGGACACCTTGGGGACATGGGGACACCTTGGGGACATGTTGGGGACAGTTTGGGGACACTTTGGGGACATAGGGACATGGGGACAGGGGATACAGGGGGTCCCCAGGAGGTAGGATGTGTGTAGTGCCACTGGTGGCAGCATAAAAATGAACCCTGGGGACATGGGGACACCTTGGGGACACCTTGGGGGGTAAAAGGGGGTGAGGGGACAATAATGGGATTTTGGGGGGGCCATAAGGGCATTTGGGGGGGGCAATAAGGGGATTGGGGGGCAATAAGGCGATTTGGGGGGGGGAATAAAAGGATTGGGGGGGCAATAAGGGGTTTGGGGGGGCAGTAAGGGGATTTTGGGGGCAATAAGAGGTTTGGGGGGATAATAAGGGGATTTGGGGGGGCAATAAAGGGTTTGGGGGGGCAGTAAGGGGATTTGGGGGGCCATAAGGGCATTTGGGGGGGCAAATAAAAGTATTGGGGGGGCAATAAGGGGTTTGGGGGGGGCAATAAAAGGATTGGGGGGGGCAATAGGGGATTTGGGGGGGCCATAAGGGGATTTTGGGGGCAAAAAGGGGTTTGGGGGGGGGGCAATAAAAGGATTGGGGGGGTAATAAGGGGTTGGGGGGCAATAAGGCGATTTGGGGGGGGGGGGGGATTAAAAGGATTGGGGGGGCAATAAGGAGATTTTGGGGGGGGCATAAGGGGATTTGGGGGGGCAATAAGGGGTTTGGGGGGGGCACAAGGGGATTGGAGGAGCAATAGGGGATTTTTGGGGGGGGCAATAAAAGGATTGGGGGGGCCACAGGGGATTTTGGGGGGGGGCACAAGGGATTTGGGGGGGGCAATAAAAGCATTGGGGGGGCCACAAGGGATTTTGGGGGGGGCCATAAGGGGATTTGGGGTGCAATAGGGGGATTTGGGGGGGTCCCTTTTTGGGGGGGCAATAAAAGGATTGGGGGGGCCACAAGGGGATTTGGGGGGGCCATAAGGGGATTTGGGGGGCCACAAGGGATTTTGGGGGGGGCCATAAGGGATTTGGGGGGGCAATAGGGGATTTGGGGGGGGGCAATAAAAGGATTGGGGGGGGCATAAGGGGATTTGGGGGGGCAATAAAGGGTTTGGGGGGGCAATAAAAGGATTGGGGGGGCCATAAGGGGATTTGGGGGGGGCAATAAGGGGATTGGGGGGGCAATAAAAGGATTGGGGGGGCCACACAGGATTTTGGGGGGGCAGTAAAAGGACTGGGGGGGCCACAAGGGATTTGGGGGGGCAACAGGGGATTTGGGGTGCAATAGGGGGCTTTGGGGGGGGTCCCTTTTTGGGGTCCCCCCCCCCCGTACCTGTCGAGGAGGGGCGCCAGCTGCTGCAGCCTCTGCGGGGGGGCCAGGATGGCGCTGCCCAGGGCCCCCCCCCGCTGCCAAAAAGCCCCCAGCAGCCGGGGCCGGGGGGGGAGCTGAGCCAGGCGGCAGCGAGCCAGCCCCCCCCAGGGCCCCCAGGAGGAGGAGGAGGAGGAAAAAGAAGCCAAAAACCCCGGGGGGGGGTCCGGACGATCCGGGGGGGGGTCCTGAGCTTCCCAGGGGGGGTCCTGAGGCTCCGGGGGGGGGCCGGGGGGGGGCAGCAGGGTGCAGAGCTCCAGCACCTCGGTGCCGTAGACGGGGCCCAGCCCGCAGCGCAGCTCGTTCAGCCGCAGCAGCCGCTCCAGCCGCTCGGCCCGGGCACGGCCCCGCTTGGCCTCCAGGGCTTCCTGCCAAAAAGACAATTAATTAGTTAGGTAATTAGTTAATTAGGTCGTTAATTAGGGGAGTTATGGGGTGGGGGGGGGAGTTAGGGCAAGAGGAGGGCGGTGGGAGGGCGGCGGGGAAGGGAACGGGGGCGCGCGGTGGGGGAAGGGGTGGGTATCCCCCTCCCTGAAATCATTTTGGGCCCCCCCCCGAAATGTTTTGGGACCCCCCCGTAACATTTAGGGACCCCCCCCTGAAATTTGGGGACCCCCCCACAAAGTTTAGGGGCTCCCCGATAAAGTTTGGGGACCCCATCCGTGAATTTAGGGACCCCAATTCCATCCCCAGCAGGCCTTAGGAACCCAAATCCCCCCCCTAAATAATTTAGGGACCCCCCCCATAATATTTTGGGACCCCCCCACAAAGTTTAGGGTCCACTCTTACAGTTTAGGGACCCCCCCAAAAAATTTAGGGGTCCCCATTAAAATTTGGGGAACCCCACTTGAAATTTGGGGACCCCATCTGTGAACTTAGGGACCCCAATTCCATCCCCAGCAGGCTTTAGGGAGTCAAATGCCCCCCCCAAAATAATTTAGGGCCCCCCCATAAAGTTTAGGGACCCCCAATAAAGTTTAGGGACCCCTCTTAAAATTTAGGGACCCCCCCAAAAAATTTAGG